>NC_091845.1:82526352-82829383 GCF_037783145.1 Equus przewalskii | reverse complement strand
TAATTAGGCTGTAAGATCTTAGCAGTCTTTTTCATAATAATTAAACTAATCTAATCTTGGACAGGGTAAACAGACTTACTGGGATGAGAGCAGCCTTCAGGCAAGGAACTTACCGCAGAACTGTAAGGCTGATGATGTTTGTTAATTATGCAGAGCTTTACTCCCCAGTAATAGCAGCGTTTGTATCGCCTGAAGCTTAGACAGCTACTCCCAAGCACATAAAATTAGACTCTGCTTTTTTGACATTCTCCTAAAAAAAAAACAAAGAAGATACTACAAAATGATTATATGCTTCCAACCAGGAGGGTGTTAGCTTTCCAGGGGTGGATCCAGGATCTGCGCGCAATTGGCCTGTTCCTCAGTCACGTGACCTTGATTATCTTTGGATCTGGAGCCTTCCACACTGGATCCAGATCCCTAGAGCTGAGGCTTGGTAGGAGAGCAGCAAAACGAAGGTTACGGTCAGTCCTGGGAACTGCCTGGAATCCCAAATTTGCAAAAAAGGCACTTTAGCACATAATTCAATTTTAAAAAGGCCTATTTTATTTACAATTATCAAGAGGCAACATTGTAAAAGAATATGTCAACTGAAAATGAATGTTTTGCAAAATTTGAGTGCTTTTACTAAACACTACGAGTCTCTGAGTTTATGAGACAGTCTGTGGGACAGATTGGCTCATGTTTCAATGATGACTTTGCTGGAGGGAATTACTGTCTGTCTTTCTGGTTATGACTAGAATATTTACCTTAAAAATGCAAAGCTTAAAAATAATCTGTCAGGGTCCAGCCCAGTGGTTGAGTTCGTGCGCTCCTCTTTGGTGGCCTGGAGTTTGCCAGTTTGGATCCCCACTATGGGCCTACTCACAGTTCATCAAGCCATGCTGTTGGCGGCATCCCACATGCAAAATAGACGAAGATTGGCACTGATGTTAGTTCCAGAAAAACCTTCCTTGAGCAAAAAGAGGAAGATTGGCAATAGAAGTTAGCTCAGGGCCAATCTTCTTCACACACACACAAAAATTTCAAACAGATCAGAGAAATTTCACCAAATTAATTGACAAAAAATTCATGTAATACTTATTGTAGCCCCCGTTGCAAATAGCTTTTCAAAAAAATTCTAAATAACTGATGTTTTCAAAACCAAGTCCTGAAAACATTAGCGAATTAAAAATTTATAAGTAGAGTAAATGTTCATTGGGGCCACAAGTGACACAGTAATATTTAACACATTTATTCTTGTTCGTATAAAATGTTAAATAAATGAGGTTTCAATAACACTAGTCATCAGACAAGTGATGGTATTATCTGCCCTTTACATGTTATCTCTCATTTTTGTCTATAATTTATTCATTTATGCACAATAGATTTCATTTTCACTTGCATTTAGATGGGCTCCTAGAATGATTATCTATTCTTGAAATGTTCAGACCTCACAGTGCATTTAATTAAGACATTGCAAGCCCTTTCTCCATGGGAAGAGATTTGTGATGTCACAAGC
Source organism: Equus przewalskii (assembly GCF_037783145.1). NCBI lineage: Eukaryota > Metazoa > Chordata > Mammalia > Perissodactyla > Equidae > Equus > Equus przewalskii. The sequence goes on along the minus strand of NC_091845.1, from coordinate 82,827,885 downwards.
ATGGGGATATGAGACTGACAACCAGGAACTAGGAATTAACGATGAAAAAAAGTGCCATGGAAATTCTGTTTGGGGCGGAGAGCGGGAAAGACAAGGAAAAGGAAGCAACTCATCAGCCTTCCTCCAAGAAACTTTCCTACAATGAGTAGAAACAATGGTTTCTGCTCAGTCCTTTATAAATTGTTTGTCTTATCTCATATATTCTATTAAGAATATATTTTCCCTCTGACACTTAGAATTTCCCTTTTGCTACTTATAGGAATCACAGATATAATAGAGTATATGACCTGTTTTCTTTTTCTTTTAATTAAATGAGTATTTACATAAAATTAAGATTAAAATCGCAACTAATCTTTTTCTAATAACTTTATCATCTGTCTACAATTGCAATTTTTTTGTACTCTTAAAAATACTAATTTGCTAGCTTGTTTATTAGCAGTGGCAGATGGCCTTTCATTAAAAAAGTGTATCATATTTTTGTAGAAGTGAAGGTAACTGAGGCATAGAGAAATTTGTTTGCCTGCCTCTGTTATGGAGGAGGACCGGAAATGAGACTCAGGGCTGCTTAATTCCACAGCCTAGGCTCCCCGTTTTACTGCCCTTTTATTGATGGGGATGGTAGCCATTTTCTTCTGAATTGTTTTTCAACCTAATAGTTGGTTAAAATAATAGCTATCTCCAAACTTTTTTTGATCTCATATTTCTATTAATTAAAAGTAAAAAAAAAAAAGTATAAGTTTTTAGGTGCGTACACTACTGTCACTATGATCAATAATATATGTTTCATTTTAAGAATTAGTTTTGTTTTGTTTTTTATTTATTTATTTTTTGCTGAGGAGAGTTACCCTGAGCTAACATCTGTGCCAGTCTTCCTCTATTTTGTATGTGGGTTGCTGCCACAGCATGGCTTGATGAACGGTGTGTAGCTCCACACCCGGGATCTGAACCCAGGCTGCTGAAGCAGAATTCGCCAAACCTAACCACTAGGACACAGGGCCAATCCCTAAGAATTTGAATTTTAAGAATCCTTTGAAAAAAAAGAGACAACAAATTTAATAACCTCTTTGCTCTCACTTTCTCCTCACCCTCCCCCTAAAATTAGGAACTTATATATCTGGGCTACTGAGAGTTGGGAGACAATTCTCAACGGGTCTCCCCCGTTTCCACACATTGTATGAGCAGAGGCACCATCTTCTGTTTGGGACTGTCTTTTCAAGGATGTTTGCATAGTGAATCACCTTGGAAGATAGAGACAGTGTTTCTTTCTGGAGCAGAGGGCAGGTTTGCTGCTGCCCAGTATAATAAAGATAATGTCTACCTCCAGGCCAAAGGTCAAGCAGTTTTGTTCACAGTCTATTATAAAAGACTGGGGCTTCCCAAGCTCGGGCTTCCTCAGCTGTGATACAAACCCACTGAATATGTAGCCTTTCCCTGGGCTGCTCAACCTCACCTCAAAGGGACTTGGGGAGCAAGAGGGGACTGATGCAAACATGAAGCTTATGCTGCCTGCTCTACCCTAAGTCATAAAGTCCTTTGTCTGTGAACCAGGAACCTCATGTCTTCTGGCAGCGTCTATAAAATTTTGGCAGGCTAACTTTTCAGGTTGCAAGTCCAGGAGACACATCATACTCTTCACGGTTTTTGACTTGACCCAAGAACCAATAAATTTTACATTTCTAATTAATTTGGCTTGAAGATTGATAACTTTAAACTTTGGAGTCCAAATGTGTACACAACACCCTTGTAAATAACATCAATCTTCATAAAAACCATCAACGGCATTTGGGATCGGCTCAGTGGTATCGCAGTTAAATGCACATGTTTCCCTTCTGCAGCCCAGGGTTCGCTGGTTCAGATCCCAGACATGGACGTACATGTTGCTCATCAAGCCATGCTGTGGTAGGCATCCCACATATAAAGCAGAAGAAGATGGGCACCGATGTTAGCTTAGGGCCAATCTTCCTGAGTAAAGGGAGGAGGATTGGCAGCAGATGTTAGCTCAGGGCTAATCTTCCTCAAAAAAAAAAAACATATCACAAAAAGAAAACCCCATGAAAGGCATTTAATGAGCATAGAAAAAAACTCGTGGGCTATGAGACCTTATACAAGTGTAGATCTGAAAACTGAGTCCCTATTAGAAAGATAGATCTGGATTTTTTATTTATTGTAACAGAAATTTTTACTCTAAGTTTTCTGTAATATGTTTTCTTTTAAACCAAATATCTTGAAGTAAATCTCAGCCTTCAATTTCATCATAAAAGCTATTAACTTTTAGCACTGTTTAAAAATGAAATTTCTTAGTAAATAAACTTTGTCACAAGAGAAAAAACTGACTTTTCACAAATACTGTTAAACATAGGCTCGCAATCTCTCATTCCAACCAGGACTTATTAGCCAAGACTAAAACATACATATGAATATCAGAAACAAAATTCTAACCTAAAAAAGGGTTAGAATTTTTGTAAAACAAATATGTAAGGGTTAAGATCTGTCTCTACAATACCATAATTTGCTAAGTTGCAAGATAATATATGCAGGGAGAGCAAAATTTATTTTTACGAATAATTGAAGTAAATCCAGTTTTCGAATAGTTTTTTATATAATTTTGAGGTTTTGGGCCAATTCTTGTCCTTTCTGATGAGATCACCATTGCTCGCCTTGTAAGATGGCTGATGAAGGCTCTTGGTAGCTCTGCTTTTGTCTCTTTGCCCGCACTTGACTTATTAGTATAATTGTCAGTTTTTAAATTCAGTGTCCACTATGTGGGTAAGTGTAGTCAAAATTAGCTGCTGCAGCTCATATCATAAATCCACATACTCAGGCAAAACACACTACAGAACGATGCGGTGTGCTAAAAGCAGACAGGAGTGAGCCTTCCTACCCACACCTGCCAACCCTGGTGTTCTCTTTGCCCCACACTCATTTCTTACCTTACGAAAAGGACACATGCCCATGCCATAGAAACTGAGTCACAGGGTCAGGGACAATTGAAATATTAAGTAATAATAAAGTTTAATTTCTTTCTTATATCAAATAAAAATGAATAAGAAAAGAAGGTCTCATATTTTCTTCCCGTCACCCAATGGATTATGTCTTATGCACTGTGGCTCTGCACCTTATCTGGAAACCACTAAAACTGTGCCAGTTTATTTATACTTGGATTCATTATCTGCCCTTTCTTCCTTTTCTTTACCATGTTGAAATACATTTGCAAGGCCCTTACTCCTTCTGAGGCCCCAAGACTTACAAGGTAGTCTTACCAGGGGAGGATGAGAGAAGTCAAGATATTTCTCCCCTTCCTTCTGCTTCCTTTGGGGTCCCTGCAGGGGCCAAGTTCTCTCTGTGCGTCTGTATCCTATTGGGCAGCTGCTGCCTCCTTAGTTCTACCTCCTGGCAGAGGCCCCCTTGCTTCCGGCCCTGGTAGTCATCCATGCGTTAGCCTGCTTCTGCCTTCTGGGTACCCCACGTCTTCCCAGTGTCCTCCAGCCTGAGGAGTGCTAGTGACTTTTAGCTGTTGCTAATCTCTGAGTTGTTTTTCAGCCTGCATTAACAATCCTTCATATTAACGTGCGTCTTCATAAGATTTAGAGTAGTTTCTGTTTTTCTGACTGGTCCATGGGTAATAAGACAGGGTATATTAATTAAAGATTATTCCATGTCTAGCAGATCTGTTTAGCTAACATGGTAAATCCATGAAGAGAACATGACCAGCTGAATTGAAGATGAAAATGTTTTTAAGGATATGGAAATGAGTGTAGGAAACAAATTACTCTCTACTGAGATGACCAAATTCCTTGACCGTTTAGATAAGATCCCGCTCTGACGCCAAACCAGGAGAGGCAACCAAAGTCTCTCCACTATCAAAGCATTGTTCCCAAAGATGGAATAATGCCATGATTCCACTCCCCTTCCCACAACCTGAGATATCTCAAACTGAATAAAGTACCAACAGACAGGACTCTTCTGGAACATGAGCCACCAATATTGTACAAAACACACTGGCCATCTCATGTATGTGAATTAAAGAAAAAGCCAAGAGTGAGAAAAGCAGAAAATAATTGAGCAACATGTGACCATAGTACTGAGTGAAAAATGAAGGTTGTAATTTATGGATAACCCAAATAGCTGTGCCTTATTTGTTTTAAAAGGTATAGCAGAGCATTTATCGATGAGACTCCCATGGATGACTCTTTAAATGTAGAGATGACCGTGTCAGTCAGAGGATCACCAACTCTGTAGATGTTCTAACCAGAACTCTGCTGTTGACTCACCTCTGTTTAATTTCTTCCTCGGCATGTGGTCAAGGCAGTAACTGTGTATGGCTGTGTGACATATGTCTCTTGTGATCTTCATTAAAATCAGGGTAAGGTGACGGCATATTGAATGTATGAGGAACAACTTCGCTCTGGCATCATGGTAAAGCTCTTCAGTACATTCATCCTGACATTCTACTTGTGGGTCATCTATGTGCCACGCAGTGTCCTATGTGCTGGAAATATAAGGAAGGAGGAAACAGAATCTTGACTCTTAAGCTCCCGGCACAGTGAGAAACACTCTCAGCCTAGTAAACATACATTGCATTATTCAGTTGGCTGCCCAATTTCTTTCTGTGATTCTAATGTTCTCCAATCCTGAGACTTACATGCCATAGCAGATATGCTATATTTGCTTCTCTTAAAAGGAACGTTATTCCCCCAGTGTAAAATTACCTCGCAATTTGTGTCTTGCTTCTGAATGGGCAACATCTCCGAAAATGTCAATGTTTCCATTGTTCTGAAGGTACAACGTTATATCTTGTAGCTGTTTGACAAAGCCATTAGCACTGCAACTTGGTACACGTTTGTTTCAGTATTGGTTTTGATTCTAGAGTCTTTTTAGCAAGACTGGAGAGATTTTCAAACTATCCCTAGCTTGTACCAATATAAAATTATTCCTTCTTATGGACGAAGATTCCAAAAGAAACATTATTCTACTTTATCTGATGCTTGATTTTCTCAGAGAATATCCTGGCAAATTGGCAGTCTGGCCCAATACTCTCTATTCCATCTATAAAACATACCAACCAAAGCCTCTCTATTCTGATAGGTTATTCTCAAGCTGCACCTGCATTTCTGTCCCTACTAATTGAGTGTGTGAGTCATATGTGCATGTTTCCAAGCCCGTATGTGTCTATTGTGCTCTTATAATAGTTACAAAATGTAATTAATCATTATATAAATGAAAAATATATATCAAAACACTTGTTGTTTCTATGAAAACTAATTAGAAAGCCCTGGAAAGATTTCATAAACATGAATGGCTAAACATTTTTCTTTGCAATAAGATAGATTGAAGACAAGATTATTTTGTTGAGGGGAGGGTACAGGATTACAAAAGTCTAAAAGGATTCTGCACTCAGATTTTGTATAAGCATTTCCAAGTTCTTACTTTGAAAGTGTTTTAAAGTTGTTAAAGAAAACGTTAGACTGATCACCAAATCTGTCCTTGGAGGAAAGACCTTGGTTCCAAACCAAAAGAGTAGTGAATAAAGGTATATTTGCAACTTTTTAATTGAGGTAAAATATTTAAGATTTATTTAACTGAGTTTCAAATAACCAAGTAGGCATTGGGCTAGATTTTGTGAGGTAACCAGACTGTCACTGCAGCTCTCCAGCTGGGTGTATTTCCTCTTTACTTCCCAGACAACTTTATGCTCTTTAAGAGCATGTTTATTTCATCTTGGAATCCAGTATTTTGCGTGTAATGGCCATTTAATAAATGTTTGTTGAATGAAGGGGCCACTAGTTTCAACCAATGTCTTAGGGATCGGGTCACTATCACTTTAGGTAAACCTAAAGAAAGCTCACTTTTGGCAAACTGGTTTAGCACTGTTTGGTGTAACCTTGCAGACATTGGTTTATATGTTATTAATTGCCTTCAATTCTCTTTTTCTCCTCTGTCAATCTCTTCAGATTGAACATCTTCACTTTTGTGCTAAATTAAAGGTTAAACTGGAAATGAAATCCTTGAAGATATGCTTTGTCAAACATAATAATATTAGTAATACAAAAACACAACTTATCTGAGATGTTTGTTATAAAAACTTCAAGTGCGATTTCACTTACTCCAATACCTGCCATCGCCCCTCATGGAATCAGCAAATGAACTTTCTAAAAGGACTTGGTTTTTGCAAGGTTCCCACATATTAGTTCACTCAAAAGAAATGAAAGCCTTGGAAAGCACGCCCCTGAGTACAGCCTGCTAATCAAAACGCACTTCCTGGCACTTTTCCTCTGGTCACCCAAGGGAAAATATGTCTGCCACTCCACAGCAAGCGTAAAATTTTACTCTGACTTTCAGGCAAAACGCTAATATAATTGACATGTACTACTAATCAGATGAGTATAACACATGATAATATCTTTCCCTCTGTGACCAAGAGTGACATGCTTCAGTGGCATCGCAGCAGGCACAAGGCTGCCCTCTTTATATGCACATAGGTGTTCAAGTAATGCATTTTGAACACCACCACAAGGCACTCTCTCCATATGTGGTTAAATAATTGAAGCCACTGCCATGTGAGTCGCTGGCCACCACATCTGTATATTTCTCTAGGCTGCAATCAGCACCAGATGTTCTACCAGATGATGGTTTATGATGCCACGAGGTATTTCTGACAATCCTAGTGGGGATGCAGGCCCTCTGTTACCTTCGTCCTGCAGCATGACAGTGAGCACCAAGAGGTGACAGCACGATGATCAAAGAGACACTCCCCTGAAGATCTCCACCTACCCTCACCACGTAGACAGACACACAGGCCAAGAAGTGTACCTTCCTCCCGAGACCACAGAAGTTGCTAGAGTTAATAAAGGCCTCTAATATCGTACCATTCTGCAAAATCCTTATAATTGAACTGCCTGTTACATCAACCATTGGTGGATATCCTAAAAATTTTGCTTAAACATGTTGCTCATTTTACTTACGTGCTAGCCTTAATTTTACAGTGACTATTTGATTTATTGCTGGGGAATTTTCACTCAGAATATACTTCTACAATTTTATTAATTCTTATGTCTGTATGTTTTTATAAGTAAATATGTGACTTACCTGTTAATATCACTCCAAGTAACTTCCTTTTTAAAAATAGTTTCTTTAAATCATTCATTCCATAAATATTTCTTGAGCATTCTTATGTAGCAGACATTGCTCTAGGTACTGAGGATACAACAGTAAATAAGACAGATGCAATCCATGTCCTCATATAGTTAAAATTAAAGCAAGAGCAATTACATTCTCCTGGAGGAGCTATGTTCTATTGAGGAAATGCATTCCAATCATTTATTGGAAAATTAACGCTCATGTATTGTAGGAGAGTACCAAGCAAATGAGACGTGACTGAGGAGGGTGAGCAGGGCTCCTTCCTGCACAGGATGATGAGCTGGGTTTTCAAGGCAGTGGCTCCAGGAGCCAGAATGAGGTTGGCTGCGGTGGTGTTGGCCTGCTGGGTCCCTCTCAGTGCTGGAGGAAAGGGACAGCTGCCAGAACTGTGGAGACAGCCTCTGTTCTGGTGCTTCTCCTTCAAGGAGTCTAAGCCCTCCACGTCTGCCAGAGTCCCTGAAGGCCGGAGATACGTGTGGGCCTTAGTGATACGCCACGAGCAGCCCCAGGCTGGGTGACTCCAGTGAGTGAGCATGCCCCTGACCACTGCCTCAGACCACAGCAGGAGCTTTTCCCACGTGTACCTTCTCCCCAGAGTCCAAATGAGATTGACTAAAGTGACTTAGACCTTGAGTGGACATCCCAGCTCTTCCCTGTCCAACTCCATTGAGTTCACTGGCTCCAGCTCCTCTGTGCCAGGATGAACTTGGCCCACAAATCCCAGAAGAGGGAAGTCCCTGGCTGGTCAAAGCCCTTCAACTTTCCTGACTTGCAGTAACCAGGGAAGGCAGGAATGGCTAGAGGGCAGCGGCAAGCTGGGTTTGGCATCCTTTCCTGTCCGGGTGCGTGGCGTCTACCAGGCCAGATTGCTGACAGTGGGCCTTCAGTGATGGGCCCGGCAGGCCCTGCTGTGTTTCTGCTGACGATAAGTTAGGAGACTGTTTGCTTCTCGGGATGGTAGAGTTGTAGGATCTGACTGACTGAGAGTGACCCCAGGCTAGGAACTGATGAGAGTTGTACTTAGAGGAAGAAGTGCTTCTCCAAATAGGAGAGAAGTTTCAAAGGGTGCTTGGTAGAGAACGGGTTAACGACTGGTGCAACTAGTCAGATGGTTTTCTGGTTAAGATGGAGAAAAATCCTTGCAGCCCAATCCCCACAATATCATGCAGAACACGCAGAGGACCCCATCCCTAGGCTGCAGGAGCTCATGATTAAAGGAGTTCCTCTGGACTTCACAGTCCTCAACCTAAAGGGCTGACACAGGGAAGAGATGCCTTCCTAACACCGTTTACCCCTTTGGGTTCCCTTTTTCTTTGAAGCATTTATTTATTACCTTGTTCCTGGGAACATGTGGCATAAGGAATGGAATTCAGAGGAACAGGGGCTGCTTCTGCCTGTGACAGAGCCTGGAGTGATGGGCTGTCCGAGATCCAGGACCAGGAGTTTGAGACATCTCTATATCTCCATCTGTGAAGCAGAGTAGCAACCTGGGGAGAGGTGGGGGCTGCCCTGGGCCTGCATTTTCCTGACCCAACAAGTCTAGGACTTAGCCACAGTTACTTGGCCATGGCCACAGTGGAGCATCCTGGGGTCAGCAAGGAGTTACTGTACACTCTTCCTTGGTCTCCTCCATCCTGCTCCATTAGAGAAGAAAGTTCTAATACTTTCTGGAACACTAGTGCTTTTTACTAGAGAGGAAATAAAAGGGTCTCCATATCTAAGGAGAAATAATAATCCTTCCTAGGTTTATTTATTTATAAATTTATTTGCCTCATTGCTTTTTTTTGTACTAGGAAAGATTCACCCTGAGCTAAATATCTGTTGTCAATCTTCCTCTCTCTCTCTTTCCCCCCTCCCCAAAGCCCCAGTATCTAGTTGTGTATTCTAGTTGTAAGTCCTTCTAGTTCTTCTATGTGAGTCACCACCACAGCATGGCTACTGACAGACGAATGGTGTGGTTCTGTACCCAGGAACTGAACCCAGGCTGCCGAAGCAGAGCCTGCCAAACTTTAACCACGAGGCAATCTGGCTCTCATTGTTTTTTTTAATGTCACTGGAAATAAAACTCTATTGGCAATCTTAACCACATTGTGATTTTAATCACTATCTAAAAACACTTCTTTTTCAATCTATGCCTCTAGTTCAGATCTCTCCCTTGAGCTCAGCCTCATTTTTCTCCCCTCAATACATCCCCAGTCATGATCCCATAGACACATTTGGTCAACACGGCCCCAGAGCAATTCATCATTTTCCTCCTAAACTTTGCTCTTCTTCTCATGTTCTCTTCTTCTATTGCTGACAGTACCATCTACCAAGGACACAGGCAGGAGGCCGGTAAATTACAATATGCCAACCCATAATATGCCACTTTGGCTCAGGATGACTTTGAGCTGAATGCAATCGAGAAACAGCAGACACAAGAAGAACTCTTTGCCCTCTCCCTTTCTGCTTAAAAACAGGTTGCAAATTTCCCTTTTATAAAGGAAATTTCCATTTGTAAAGGTGCCCCCACTCCCATACCAGGAAGAGGAGAATGATTCTTATTAATCATAGACTCTTTTTTTTTTCTTTTGAGGAAGTTTAGCTCTGAGCTAACATCTGCTACCAATTCCCCTCTTTTTGCTGACGAACACTGGCCCTGAGCTAGCACCCGTGCCCACCTTCCTCTATTTTATATGTGGGATGCCTACCACAGCATGGCTTGCCAAGCGGTGCCATGTCTGCACCCGGGATCCTAACCAGCAAACTCTAGACCGCCAAAGCAGAAAGTGCGAACTTAACCGCTGCACCACTGGGCCAGCCCCTAATCATAGACTCTTAATCAGAGTCAACTCATCATCTGAGAAAGATGAGTTTGCATAATAAATCTTACTAAACAACCCTTATCTACCATACATTTCCTAATCACCTTCCTGCAGTCTCCTCCCCTAGGAGCCCAACCCCCACCTTTCCTCTGTCTAGTCAGTTCACAATTTATTGCTCTTCATTAAAGTGGTATCTAAGACCCTGGGGTCTAATTGCCTCTTTGAGTTTTCACTTCTGTAGACATAAAATAAAAAATAAAATTTGTATGCCTTTTCTCCTGTTAATCTGTCTTTTGTAATCTTAATTGGCAGGCTCCAGAAAAACAATCTAACGGGGTAGAAGAAATGTTTTTCCTCCCTACACCAGCAAGAATCCTGGATTCCCGTCCCCACTTTCTTCAACCAATGGATCACTAATTTCTTTATGTAGAAGGAACCAACCCTACTGATACCTTATTCTGGACTTCTAGCCCCCAGAACTATAGGACAATAAATTCCTGTTGTTTAAGCAACCCAGTCTGTGGTACTTTGTAAAGCAGCTCCAGCAAGCTGATACACGCCCAATGTCACTTCTGACTTAGTGCTTTGGCACCAGCTGTTCTGTAAGCACAGGCTGTACAGGACCAGTTCAGCTGACCCTATTAACAGAGTAACTAAGAGTGGTTTTTCAGGAACTGAGACCCCTTGTCCAGTCCAGGCTGGTTGAGACCACCAACCCATCAACTGGGCCTGTACAAATGCTCCACAAGTGACCTTTTTGATGTCAAGGAGCTAAAAACTCCACCCTCACATCATGGTAATGCCACCATTTTGTCAACATACGTCCTATGAAGAGCCATGAAGCTTGACTATGCTTGCACTGATCATCAATTACCTCACCTCTCCTCACCTCCAATCATCTATCTCCACACTTCAGACGTCTCTGCCCTTCATCCCATAAATTATTTCCCAAGCCCTGGATGGGGAGACAGATCTGAGAGCATATGCCTCTGTCTCCTGGCAGATCAAGCTCATATAATAAAGCTGATTTCTTTTCCCAAAAGCTGATACCATAATAATTGACTTTTTCATGTGCATCTGGCAAGAGAACCCCAATTTTGCGCAGCGACATTCCTATGCTTAGAATGTTTTCCCACCTGATCTTTCCATTCCTGGTCCCTTCTCAGTTTTCAGATCTTAGCTGAAGAGTCCCTGCTCACAGAGGCCTTCCAGCACTACCTAATCTAGAGAAGCCTCACTAGTTACTTTCTATCATCAATTTGCTTTCATTTTCTGCACAGCATTTACTACTCTCTGGTATTTTACTTGCAGATTTAATTGTGTGTTGATTTTCTGCATCCCCCACTAGAATGTAACCTTCATTGGTGAAGGAGTTTGGGACATACTACCCGCAAATATACAGCTTTGGTGTGTTGATGATTTTGAGCTGAAGTCCCTTAAAAACAACAAATGCAAGGAGAGGCTTTCTCTGAACTCCCCTTATCTGCCTAAAGACAACTCCTCCAGAAGGAACTCGGTTTTCGTAGATCTCTCCCTGGGATTCTGATCAACCAGGGAAGGTGGACTCTTACCACAGGAGAGGAGATGAGAGGACCACATCATAACCAGACAAACTTTGTCACAAACCATTATATCTCCCATTGTTACCACACAAAATTGGGGTTCTCTTGCCTGATACAAAAAAGCCAATTATTATGGCCTCAGCTTTGGGAAAAGAAATCAGTTTTATTTTGTGAGCTTGACCTGCCAGGAGACAGAGGCATATGCTCTCAGATCTGTCTCCCCATCCAGGGCTTGGGAAACCATTTATGGGATGAAGGGCAGGGTCGACTGAAGTGTGGAGATAGATGATTGGAGGTGAGGAGAGGTGAGGTCATTGATGATCAGTGCAAGCGTAGTCAAGCTTCATGGCTCCACATAGGACGTATGTTGACAAAATGGTGGCATTACCATGATGTGAGGATGGAGTTTTTAGCTCCTTGACATCAAAAAGGTCACTTGTGGAGCATTTGTACAGGCCCAGTTGATGGGTTGGTGGTCTCCACTGGCTTGCACTGGACAAGGGATATCAGTTCCTGAAAAACCACTCTCAATGATTGTTGGTAAGATGGGGTCAGTTGAACTGGTCCTGGAGGGCGTGTGGTTACACTACCTGTTCTTCTAACGGCCCCTGTATCTTTCCTAAAAACCATTTACTCTCCCCAAAGAGGCCTACATCCCTTGTCCCCTTCTCTGTTAAGCTCTCAAATTTCACTGTTTTTTGGGTATTCACTCTTTTTTCCATGATGCCCTAGTGCACATAATATTAAAAATTAAATTTGTATACCTTTTTTCTTGTTGATCTGTCTGTTGTGAGTTTATTTCACAGATCCAACTATCAAACCTAGGAGGGTAGAGGGAAAGTCTTTCCTCCCCTACACTGCAGAACAGGAAGCTTTTCTGTCCCGTTCACTGCTGAATCCCCAAGACCAAAGATACGTCAGATGCTCAGTAAATATATGTTAAATGAAGAAATGTGGCATAAGTGAGTGTGAGTTAAAATGAAAGAATAGTTTATGTTGTTAAGATTTTGAGTGTTTGGTGCACTCAGGTGAACAAGCTGAGCTATGCTATCCTGCTCTACCTTTTAATATGTGAAGTTAATTAACTTTCTCCGCTTCTGCTACTTTTTCTATAAAATAGAGAAACTGACAGTGCCTACCTATAAGATTGTTTTGAGAATTTATGAGAAGAGATGTGAAAAGCATTTAGAACTGTGCCAGGTAAATAGCAAATATTCACTGAGTGTTAATTTTTTTTACGACACTGTGGATTAGTTAAAAGAAAAAAAAAAGCTTTTCTCTCTCTTCCTGCCAGATCTAGACTCAACAGTGACTTGCTGCAGCGGGATAATAGTAGCTCCCAAAGGAATGTCTGCATCCTACTCTCCGGAACCTGTGAACGTTGTCTTATTGGGAAAAAAGGTCTTTGCAGATACGATTAAGTTAAGCATCTTGAGATGGAGAGACTGCCCTAGAATACCCAGGTAGACCCTGATTCCAATGACATGTGCCCTTATAAGAGTGAGGCAGAGGGAATTTTGATACATGCACATAAGGAAGAAGGTGATATGGAGACAGAGGTGGAGACTGGAGTGATAACAGCCAGGGAAGAGCTTTCTTGCAGAAGCTGGAACGGGCAGGCGATGGATCCTCCCTTAGAGCCTCCAGAGGAAGCACTGTCCTTTTGGCTTTGAACTCCTGGCCTCCAGAGCTATGAAAGAATAAACTCATGTTGTTTTAGGCCATCCAGTACACAGTAATTGTAACCGCGGTCACAGAAAATTAGGACATTTGCCCCATCAGTTAATATTGCGAAGCAGCTAATGAACCCATCTGTGTCTGCTGATCAGAACATCTTTTCACCTGGGAAGAGACTGCCTGATTTGTTAGGGATGCTGCAATCCCCTCCTCTCCTCTACTGTCAGTACCTTCATTCATCCGTTTGTTGGCTGCGTCAATATTCAGTGTTCTCTAGTTCTCCATTTCCATTCTCTTAACCATCACAGAGATGAATCTTGACTAGCCAACCAGTTTCAACTTTTTGAGGGGTTGGCCTTCTCTCTCTCTCTCTCTCTCTCATCTGTTTTGTACGGATAGCCTTTAATTTTGCTCTCAGAAGGGTCCCTTTGTAGCAGGTGATAGGTAAGTGCCTCGTTTCAGTTTCCTATAGCCTGACCAAAATCATAAAAGTGCTCTGTAGTTGGTTGGCCTTCTTACAGTCTTCTTTGGAATACTCTGTAAGATTACCCCAGGCTATGAATCCAGTAAATCCATAGTCACCAAGAACTCTTCACTTTCTTTCATACCACGTATCATCAGAGGCAGGTGGCCCCCTCTCTTACAATTCCCTAAATTACACTAAGTGCTCCATTTTGACACACCCCATTTTTGCTTAAACCTTCAATTTCTTAAATCAGGTTATTATCTGCCAAATGCAGGTCCTATGAGACCAGCAATGAATTGTCTGAGGTTAAAGAAAACTTTACTCATTGAACCAATAGACTGAAACACTAAAGTGAATATGAGTTAATAATTGAGGATAATTATTGGCACCACAGGTAAGGAACTTCTTCAAAATTATTAACAGATAAGTAAATGCACCATGGGGAGTCTAAGCTGATTCTTTTAAAGAGAAAGAATGGTAAAACAGAAAGCTTAGATTTTTGAGTTGGCAAGACCTAAGTTTAAAATGGGGCTCAATTGATTTTCTCTACACAATGTTTGGATAACCTTTCTTGTTAATAAAATCAAGGTAAAAATAACCATTTTTCAGTTGAAACTTCAGAAATAGGTTGCAAAATTTCCAATAAAGTGCCTAATATATTGTAGGCACTCTGTTAGTATTACAACTAGTGATTTTTAGGGCTATATACATATTGGTTTTGCTGTATAATAAACTACTCCAATATTATGTTGTTAAAACAAAAAAAAATGATTTCCCATGTTGTCGTGGGTTGGCTGGGCATTTCTTCTGGTCTGGGCAGGCTCAGTTGGGTCTGGATGATCTAGGACCTTAACTGGAATGGTTAGGATGCTGGGGTTTTCCTCTCCACATGGTCTCTCATCCTCTAGCGGGCTAGCCTGGGCTTGTTGAGATGGTGAGAATGCTTCATAGCAAATACTGTTCATATGTCTCCTAACATTTCATTGACCAGAGCAAGTTACAAGGTCAAGCTCAGACTTAAGACGTAGAGGAAAAGACTCCATCTCTTGATGGGAAAAGCTGCAAAGTCACCCTGCAAAGGGTATGTGTAGAGGGAGAGGAGGAACTTGGGGTCAGTTTTTGCAATCTACCACAGAAGCCAACGAAAAAATAAGCTAATGGATATGAGCTAAGTTGCTTATTCCAGGAATGACGAGTACAAAACTGTGAAGATATATCTATCTGTATATATATGTGAAGATATATATCTCTCTCCTTAATTTATATGAAATATAAATTTCATATAATTTATATGAAAATACATAAATCTCTATCAGATAGTTCATTCAGAGGAAAAGACTACCATTGAGAATCATTTTATTCATATGAGTGAACACAGCTAATTCTAAAGTTAACAGGACCCTTGTGTATTTATCCAAAAGCAGAATTTGGTCCATTGTGTATGCCACTCACTGCCATTATTTACATTATAAATTAGCACATTTTATTATGTCTAGCCCCATACCATTTCCATTATAGTCTATTATTTCAATATAATATGTTAGAATGGAATTAACAATTAAATTAGTTCACCATTATTCATACAATCTAAAGTGTTTGACCTCAATCTCTAGAAGCAAGGGGATGTGTAATTGACTAACTCTCTATATGTGAATGGACTCCTGTAATTGCACATGATATTTTCTTGATGTTCATGTGGTCAGAAATTCTGTTTTAATTCTATTCATTTCTCATGAGAGAGACTAGGTTATATTTGGGACATCATTTGAGTTCTTGTTTAGATAACAGATTTGAAGGTAGGTGCCTCATAGGATCCCTACACTCTGTTTAAATTCAAGGATCTCCAATAGATTTTCTTAATTTGTTATATAACTATTTACAATTTCTACCACATATTCATCAAAAAGTAACGTATTCTTCATTTGCTCATGTTAGTTCATATACATATATATTGTAAGCTCTTGTGATGCAAGAACCGAAGTTTTTATGTCATTTCTTGTAGCGTCAGCCTATCTAATCAGTTCCCAGAATCGTGCCTGGTACTATTAGTTGCCTATGGCTCTGTAATAAAGTACCACACACTGAGTGGATTAAAACAACAGAGATGTATTGACTCAGAGTTCTGGAGGCGAGAAGTCCAAGATCAAGGTGTTGGCAGGGCCAAGCTCCCTCTGAGACCTGTTGCAGAATCTTTCCTTACTCTTCCCACCTTCTGGTGGCTTGACAGCAATCTTTGGCGTTCCTTGACATTCTCTCTCTGTGCTTTTTTTATCTTCACATGGCTATCTTCTTATAAAGACACCAGTCATATTGTATACCAGTATGACCTTGTCTTAACTAATTATATCTGCAATGGCCCTATTTCCACAGAGGTCACATTCTTAGGTAGTGGGGGTTAGGACCTCAACAAATCTTTTTTGAGGGCACTTAATTCAACCCATAACTGTAAATAACTAGCAAATATTTGTAGAATAACCAACAAGCGTGGGATTTTGCTAGATAGTGTTCTTTATGCATTTCTACTAAGTCTGCAAAAGAAATATTGGCCCAGGTAGATGAATGGGGAAAGGATCTTATCAGAAAAATAACAGAATAGTTTATGAGGTTCAACTCATTAAAAGAAAATCTATCAGAAAACGTTCGACAGCACTAGCAGAAAAAGATACGTAAGGTAATATCACTATCACAAGGATCAGACACTGAACCCCCCTCATAGAGGACAAGAAACAGCACATTGCTGTATTCCCTTCACCACTTCAGTGCCATGTTCTTAGGGAAGTTTGTTCTGATCTCTCCTCGTGATCATCTCTCTCTGCTCTAGTGGTTTGTGGACCACCATGCACTTTTCTCTGATAAACATTGGCTACAACTGTGATTTTACATTTATTTGTGTGATTATTTGATTACTGCTTTCCAGTGGACCGGTGGACCTTAAACTCCAAGACGACCGTGTCTATTTTCATTCTTCTTTACATCTGCAACACTTAGCATACACTTGCCAGTAGGTGCTCAATCAAGGTTTGTTGGTTGATTGACTAAGTGAATAAATGAATTGGTCAGAGGGGCTGAAGATTATCTTTTCAATGGCTATAGAAAACATTTGTTATAAATTGTTACATGTTTACATATATGTTATATTATAAACAAATTATTATGTATTGTTAAAATATTTTTAATATAATTAAACAAAATAAAGCAAGATTACAAGGGCATTGTTTATCTACTTAGGTGAGCAAAGTGTTTTCAAGCACTTTACCAGCACTTCGTTTCATATAAACATCTAGCATGCTAGTTACAATTAGTAGTTACGTACTCATTGTATGAACTCTTTCTCTTGAAAGGACTGTAAGTAATCCTAATGTAAGTTACCGTAAGTACTTGAAAATTATGATGCTAAATTTTGTATAGAAATTTTATAGCAGTTTTAAATGTCTGTTACTTTGCTTTTCCACGTTTAGTCTAATTTAGCATTTCCTGTATACCCTAAAATTAAAATAGGATGCATTTTACACACACACACACACACACTCACATGCCAAGTCCAGAGTGACACTGATTATTCTCCTTCAGTTCCAAGTAAATCATATTCTCCTTAGGATCTGTGGAATCACCTTCCTAATCCATGCTGTTAAAAATGAATTAACTTGTTCTGATATTTCAGAGAATGTCTAATTATTTAATTATCTCTGTTATGCGAATAAAGCTTTGGTGAATTCCCTTCCTAGCAGCATCATATTCTTCCTTAGGGCTAAGTCTCATTTGAATGTACAGCAAGTTACACACACACACACACACACACACACACACACGGATCATAGTGACATAACATTACAAAGCAATTTTAATTAAAACTATTGAGAATATGTTGTTGTTGTATTTTAAAATCTTCTTCCTCTGAGAATGATATAAGATGGTGATGTGTATACTCCAGTGGGAGAGCCGGCAAATGTTAGCTTTCAGTCATTTTCCTGAGATCGTGCAAGAGTTCATCTTCAGTCCCTGGTCGGGCTCTTGTGGGAATAGAAGTACCGCACTCTTGGCTTGACATCAGTGCCATTTCCAAACGTTACCATGGTGATCACCTATGCAGCATCACGAAGCCTTCTCACAACAGCTCAATTTGAGATTCAAGTTTCCCGTTTCCATGATTATGGGAGGGTAATTATTTCATTACTCAAGGGAAGAAGATTTAGGAGGTAAATAGCTCTTCATTAAATCTTAAATGATTCTAGTCTTTTTAGGCCACAGAAATGCCAAATATTAAAGTGATGAAATTCGAAAGGGTAAAACATGACTGGGAATTGAAAAGAATTCAATTTTTGTGTAGTATAACCATAAATATTTTTCTCTAGTGAAAACATCTTGCATAAAATGCAAGTATATTGTGTCAATAATTCATGATTTAAAATAATTTCCATGTAAAATAAACGCATGGAAATATTTGTGTATATACTTGAACAGAAATGCCTATAAAAAGAGAAGGATTTTGTGAACTGACCTGGCATGGGAGCAGGCAGTGTCATATTTTATAAGGCAGACTTTTTTCTGCACGTCTAAGTAAGAATTTCCTTATAAAAGGAAGGAGTCTCGTTGCACAGATTTTCCTTTTATAAAGAAATATTGTTTTTTCAATTTACTGTTGATGTTTGAAGATTATGCAGTTGAAAATAAATGTTAATGTGCAATATTTTCAAAGCATACTTGATTTTATGAAATGTCACGGAATAGTTGTGAATTAAAGATATTTGGAGAGTATTTTAAATATAAAAGTAAGTAGCTGTTTATGCTGCACGGCCCAACCACAGTACAAGAGGATGCCATGATGCAGCTTAACGGTCCAAATCACAGCTCTCCTGGAAGGAGCCTGGAAATGCTGTAAAATTTTTAGGCCAGAAATGTTTGGCTGACCTCTACTGTATGTTGCTTATGTTGTATCCACTACAAGACAAACGTTTTTAACCACACTGTGTTCTTTCTAAAGATGTGTATTTTTTTCTGTTCCTTTTTTTCTATGTGTACTTTGACAAAAAGTCCATTAAAGATTTAAAAAGAAAATTAAAATACATGGAAGGATACCTCCTATATGTGACAGAGGGTGTGCAACTCAATATTAGTGATTGAACTTTGACCTCTCTGAGATCTTGTAGTTGTATGTTGCACAGAGGGCCAGGAGGAATTCAATCATAACCATTTTCCTCGAAGAAAGAAAATCTGTTTTAAGCCCATTTTCCCCTTTCTTGGTCTTTAGTATTTCCTGATGCTGCATTAATTTACCTTTAGTGGTGACAGGTTTTTTTTTTTGTTAGTTTAGTGGAAGAAAAATCAGTCAGAATTGATTGTTGGAAGGCTCACTGATTGAGTAATTAATTAATTAAAATTATTCATTCATAAACCTCTGGAGAGGTGGAATGGGAAGGTTAAGAGGTTCGGAGTGGCTGCAGTCTTCAGTGCATCTTTGCTTGCTATTTATCCGTAATCCACGAAAAACTCATCCAAGCTGTTCTGGCTTGCACACCTCTCAGAAAATAGAGGCTGGAAGATGCACAGCAAAACAATAATTGTCCACTACCAACAAAATCATGTCAGTAGTGGAAAAATTCAATGGATATCAGGTTTTCAAAAGCTAGATCCAATGATTCAATACAAACAGACTCTCTTGAGGTTTGGGGACTGCAAAGGGGGATCATAGTCCGGCGAGGAGGAGGGAACAACTTAAACAGCTCGTGTCCTGATGAACGGACTGTTGCAGTGTTCCTCATCCTTTGTCCGCACCGGGACTTCTCCCAGCCTGCAGTCTTCTCACTGCCCGTGTCTCTGTATCACTCTCACTAAGGTCCCTTCCTGTTCTATCCCCACCCCTGTCTCCCCAGCTCCGGGTCCTATTGGAGGGACATTCAAATTCCAATGACTTTTTAAGCAAAGCAATTTACACGTCTTCTATCCAAATGCTGCATGTTTGTGTTGTGTGTGTGTATGTGTGTGTGTGTGAGCTTGTTGGAGAGAACTTGCCTTTCATAACACAAAATACTCATGAAATTACTTATTTTCAAACACGAACTTTTCTTTTTTAAAAAGAAGTTTCCTCTATTCTATTGAAGCATCTGGGTCAAACTGCAGCCGGCTTTTAAAATAATATTTTTTTCTCTACTCTAAATTTTCTATCTATAATTTTTGTTAAGGACATTTGTTGCCCATACATCAAGTCATCATGATGTGCACTTTAAATATTTTACAATTTTATCAATTATACCTCAATAAAACTGAAAAGATATTTTACTGCCATTTCTCTGAATTGTGCTAAATCTTTGAGGGCACACACACGTGTTGTGAGTGTCAGAGATATGAACAGATAAGGGGCTCCTGAAGAAATAAGCTGGACAGGCACCAGTCTCAGGCTTCTTCTGTTAAGTCCGTTTTGAGGCACATTAGTAGGATAAGCTAAATTTTGCTGCAGTGTTAAATAATTTCAGTGGCCCTCGCAGAAAAATTATGTCTCACTGAGGGAAAGCCCTCTGTGGGTCTGGGCGATGCTTTGGGACAACTGTCCTCTATGTGGTTGCTCAGTGGCCCCGTGGCTCTCCCGGCAGTGCTGTGGCAGGGGAGAGAGTGAGCAGAAAGCTGGGCAGAGGCCTTTTACCGGCTTGGCCTGAAAGAACAGGTGGTACTGCCACTCACATCTCAGTGTCCGGAACCACTGGGCTCAAGTCCCACCTAACAGCCATGGGCTGGGCCCAGGAAGGAAATAAGAACCGATATTGGAATGTCCTAGATGAGTATCTAGAAAATAGGAGGCGGATGTATAAGGAAAAGGAGAAATCCTAAGGACCAGAAAGGCATCTCTTTACTCTCCTGGGCTATCACTAGAGATCTTACCGTGGTCCGCTTCTGTAGGATGGAGCCGGCAATGAGACCAGAGAGCGCTTCTTGAGAAAGAGAGCCATCAGCTCATGCCCACTGCTCCACAGCTGGCAGAGGCAAGGGAGAGGGACGTGGCAGTAGTTGGAAGGACACCAAAACCTCACACTTTGAAATAAAGGAAAAAAATCCTATCAAATAATATAGTGCCTATCAAAGAAAGGATTGTGAGTGTAGTCCAGCACTACTCACGCCGTGAGCCTGGATTAATGGCTACCGTCCCGTCCCCTGAGCAGGAGGATTGACTGAAATAACCTCTTCGTTTCATTTTGTGCTAACAACTCTACCAACTACCCTAATTAATTGCCCAAAAACTGTTAATAACCGTGTCATCATAGACCATCATGTAAATGAGCTTTAAAAAGTAAAATCTGAAGAGCAATCTTGCCATTCATTTATCTGAACTAATTATAATGTAGGAATAATTCTCACAGCAGGTGAAAACTGAGAAAAAGCATGCTTTCGCAGGAAAGCAAAACATTCTGGATTTGACATCAAAATTTTGGAAGAAACAAAGAGCTTCCCCTTTTGCAAGGCAGAGCATTTTCGGTTTGTTATCTTTGTTACAATCACGTTTTTCATGAGTTATTTGTAAAAAATCAAAAAGACACATAAGATTGTGCTACTAACTTTTTTTTAAAATAGTGATGAAATATATCCTATTCTCATTTTATTTTCATGAAGAAGTTATTTCCAGAATCAACAAGACGGAGGTGTTACCCTGGAGAATCAATGGATATTCGTAAATTGATTGGTTGTTTTCCTTTAGTGCTACTATAATTTATAGCTATAAAATGTAGAACAGATTATTTCTTAGGAAGGCAGCCTGGTGCAGTGAGGATTGATGGACAGAGGTTCACATTCTGAGGCATACTTCTCAGCTGTGTGGGCTTGGGTTTCCTACTCTTTGCCTCACAGAATCACAGGACGCAGAATCAGTGTGAAGACACACTATTAAGACATGTAATGGGCCCATCTCCAATTCTTGACATACAGTAAGTATGCATTGTAGCTGTTACTTTTTATTTTCTGTGGAACAGTTTCTCTTATCTTTTTACCTTTGTAACTTGGGTTAGTCACATTTTCTTGAATTTTATTACCTTTACTTTTGAGAGAAAATCCTATATTTAAAAACTGATTTGTCCTGTTATGCTAAAAAGCATTTGAAAAGACTCCAAAGGGAAAATATTTGGAAACTTTTAAGAATAGTCTGAGTAAGAAGGAACCTTAAAACTCTTTCTAGAACTAAGCGGTAGTTTTAAAGTCTACGTCTAGGGAAATCAATATTTTAAAAATTTTATTTGCCATGTGTCAGAAAAACTGCAGAATCGGCACAGGTGGAAGAAAAGCTATATTGTCTGATAATTGAGTTATCCATGAGAGTGTATCTAAAAGAAATTCATTGAAGTTACATAGAAGAGAAGAATCCCATGCACTTCATTTGCATTGCCCGTTCTGACCTGGGATAGAGAAGAAGAGCATAACGAGTTCTAAACCACAGCAAGTCATTTCTTTATTTTTAATAAAATATCAGTGGAGCTTGGAGTATGATATGCTCCCGTAAGATTCTGCCTTCAGTTTGGTTTCAGTAAATGAAACATTTGGATGGCGGCATAGGCCTTCTGCTAACTTCATCTAGACCAACCTCATGTTCCAGAAGTGTTCATATCTTTTGTTAAGAAAAATTATCCAAAACTTGTAAATAAAGCAGGGGATGGCTGAATGACTTTTCACTGTCATTGTTTAACAGACTCACCTGAGAATTATTTTATTTTATAAGAGAATGCACCTGGATTGACGAAACTATTTGCTACTTAATAATTTTCTGTTATTTTCTATTTACATGTTAACTTGCATGTTTCTGGCTGATAGAAAAGACAGTGCCAAATGTTACAGTTTTATTTTTCTATAGGATATAAAGCAGTTTTGTATCTACTAGCAAATCCTTTTCAGGGTTCCTTTGACTGACTGATTATTGTTAAAAAAAATTATTCTGACATTAAAAAATGGTAAGGACGATCTTATTCAAGGGGATACTGCAAGGGGGTTTTCACAGCAGGTGAGAGAGCTATCGGGCTCAGCTCTGAATACAAGGAAAAGTGGGATTTGTAGCGGAGGAGCAGAACAAGGGAGTCGATGGATGGACAATTACTAAGAGGAGATTTTGAGTCTGGGGGCTTCTTGCTAAACTGACTGGGCGGGATTCTTGCTTTCTCGCCGTGGCCAGGCCAGAGTTACCAGATATCACTGCCCAGAGAGGGGGTGGAAAATGAGAACTTTATCAGACACTGACAGTGATCAGATATCGAGGGCGGCAGTTCCTTCTAAATTGACTTAGCAAAGTCCTTGCCACAACTGGGTGATGCAGGTCTGACAAGGACGGACGCTAAAGCTCGAGGTCAAGGTCTTGAGGTCTTAGGGGAGCCCGACTAGAATTAGTTCAAGGAGAGCACCTTTGTCATTACACAAATCTCTGTTTCTCAAAATCTGCTTTGAACTAGCCTCTCCATTTGACTGTTCCTTCATTGATTTATTAATGAAATCTTAGAGATGTGTTCATTTTTTATTTATAAGAGATCATGTTTTGAATTTTTTTTGAAAATTATACTCTAACCCCTCAATTATGAGCTCATTCTTACGTGAAGGTCTTTGAAATATAACTTTTGAAGTTGGGGAGGAGATAGTGTCCTTTCACAGTGGATTGATCCAACTGTATGCTTTTAATCAGTTCTTTAACTGATTAGAGCATTATTGACCACGTAGAGTAAGAACATCGGCGTCTTCAACAAGAATATGTTCAATTAGACAGTAACATATTAAGAGTTTCTCTTAAGACCATTTTCACATTTTAATATTTTAGGAGATAAGGATTATCACAAAAGATCTAAGGAAAACCATTTTATGTGCTCTGCAAATGTAAGATATGGCACGATACACGTGCGGTCATTTATTGCTTAGGTTAAGTGGTATATTTTTTAAATAACATTCTAATAAGGAAAACAGCATAGTGTACAGATAAAAAAGTTTCTGCGCTTAGAGTTTGCATTGCCGGTAGACATGGTTTTGGAAAATGAGATAGGAATAGCGATGACACAGTGATGAGCAAACCAAACTTTCTGTTTCCGGTGCTTTGTGTTATACTCCTTCTTTTTTTTCTTTCACGTATTAGTCTGGGTTCAAACAAGAAAGAAAGTGGGTAGTTTGTGGAGAACTAGTTATAAATGGACCACTTATAGAGGTGTGAGCATGATATAAAGAAACCACAATGACAGTGTAGCTTGTAACAGTGGATGTCTGTTAGACAGAGAGAGGGCACCCAATAGGTGCTGTGACCTTGGTCTGAGGGATTTGACCCCACAGGGTGAGAGCTGTGGGAATAAATGTCTTGGGTGACTTCACCCTCCTTTGTGCATCTCCTGTGGTGCTCTCAATTGGCTAAATCCAATCAGAAACCGGAAGATAAAGGTGCGCAGTGATGCAATCCATATCTGTCAGCCTCCTGGGGCAGAGAGTAGGAGGAGATGGGTAGAATATGGACTTACAAGGTGATGTGGAAGATGTCCTGCACATCTGGTAAATATTCACCAGGGATGCTGGTTGCTAGAACATAGGGTACGTGAGCCCATGACTGGAAGTCTTTTCTGGCTGGGATCAGAGGTTTGTGTAATCCATAGTTTCAGGCCAAGGGAACATTTGGTATTGCATGAGAGCACTGCCTGTCCAGATAGGGAATCAGGTCCAGAGGGGGTCATCAGTAAAGTCGGGGAAATGCAGATAGGCTCCCTGAAGACAGGTTAACATTCTGGAAACAACTAACTTGGTGGCAGTGGGGCAGTCCCTTTAACTTGTCTAGTTTTACATTTCTCCATGTGTAAAGTTAACGAATTGTAATAGAATGAATGAATGTTTTATCTTCATATAATTTTAAGAGGGAAAATAAAAACAGGAGCAAACTTTTTTATATTGCTTTACTTCTAAGTATTATTTCTCAGAAGAGCAGCTAAACCAGCATCTTTCGTGTCCTCATATTATTATTTATCAATGAATTCTCCCTGAAGGAGGCAATCAACACCAGATTGTTGGGGGCACTTTAATCAGAGCTGTAATGGCTTACTCTACTCTGTGAAGGTGATATTTACTCTCTATGTAATGAGGAAGCAAGAAGTGATAAGATGGTCAGCTGCAAGAATTAAACATTTATATCCAAATGGAGGTGAAGAATCTTTCTTTTAATTAGATATTCCTCTCAAGTATAAAGGAAAAGGTAAGTTAGTGTCTCCATTACAAAAGAAGCAACTCAAGGTTAAGTAATTTGAGTGTATACTAGTTGACCCAAAGAGAGAATAAGGAATTGGTATTTAACCTGAGGTTGCGCGCATTTCTAGCCTCGGGGCCTGGAAGGCCCTCTGAACTTCACTGCAGAGAGGAGAGCTGAGTGTCTGTACAGCTTGATTGTCCCTGTCAAGTGTGTGCTTGGCTGGCTCTCCAGCCCACATGCCTCTGCTGATTACTGGCAGCTTGAAATTGCCCTAAAAAGAATGAGGGCTCTTGATTAATCCCCTAGCACGGTATCAACATATTATTGACTCATTGTCAGCAGATCGGGCTGCATTTCCCAGTGACAGGGATGCGCTGAAGGCAAATGTGACTTCTTCAAAACATATGCAACCCAATGAACACCCAAGTTGAGTAACTAAGGTTCTTTTTCTGGGCAAAGTCCTTTCACTACATAAATTGCCGAAAATATTCCTTTTCTCTAGAGAAGAACTGTACAGTTGAACAGCTTCAGTTTAACAACTGTAAAGAAATCTGGCTTATTATTTATATGTTTAGTTATAAAAGCACCAGATAAACAAGTCCTGTAAGTCAGAGTACACTGGATATTAAGCATTTTATTGTATAGCTTTCATTTGTATCATTGTTAAATACATAGCTTTACAGACATGCATAAACATTGATTATTCATGAACCATTCATTTATTTACCTAACAGTCCATTTGCTGAGCGCCTCTATATTCTGTGTTAGGCCCAGGAACACAAAGCTGAACAAGCTGTGGTTTACATTCAGAGTTTAAAAAGAGTAGAAGAGGTAGGCATATAAAAAACGTATGTTTAGGGCCTGCCCGGTGGCGCAGCAGTTAAGTTCGCATGTTCTGTTTCTGGGCAGCCCGCGGTTCACCAGTTCGGATTCCAGGTGCAGACACGGCACCGCTTGGCATGCCATGCTGTGGTAGGTGTCCCACATATAAAGTAGAGGAAGATGGGCACGGATGTTAGCTCAGGGCCAGTTTTCCTCAGCAAAAAGAGGAGGATTGGCAGTAGTTAGCTCAGGGCTAATCTTCCTCAAAAAAAAAAAAATATATATATATGTTTAGCAATAGAAATATGTATAAGGTAATGAAGGGATGCTTAACTCTTATGGTGGGATTTCAGAGAAAGTTGTGACTGTGCCAGGGTTGGGGAAATGAATGGGGGATCTTCAGGGAGGAGAGAGTAAGAAAAGAATTTGTGGCAGAGGAACGAGTTTCTGAAAGGGAGCCACAAGTTTCCTCTAGGGAACTGCAAGTAGATGATTGTCTCTGAAGCGCACATTTCACATGGGAAGTGATGAGATGTTAGGCTGAGAAGGTGGGTAGGGGACAGACTTTTGGGGGTCCATCTTACATGCAAGGCAGGCTGGACTTTAGTTTTTAGTTGGCAGTGCTATCTGAGCAGAGGAATCAGGTCTGCAAGTTCAAAGACCACCCTGCTGCACTCGAGTGTTATACAACTGGAATTAAGGATTCTAGCCACCAGCTATTAAAACAGGATGGTTGAGAAAATGCCTTGGCGGTGTTAACGGGGCTGAAGAGGGGGAATTCAGCATGTGTCTAAGAGATGTAATCAGCAGGACTTAATTCAAACTGGATATTGGGAATAAAAGGGTTGTCGAGGATCACTCACAGAGTTCTGTCTCTTGTCTGCTCCCTACCAATCAAGGTCCAAAAAGCAATAGAAAAGTACAGTTGCCGTGGTAGGAAGGAGGCGCAAGAGGAGGTGTGGGGGAGTAATAATAATTGGTGAAGCATTCACCTGGTTAACTTTAAGGGATGATATCTAGTAGGCAACTGGGTCTTTAAGTCTGATAATCAGGCAAGGAATTCAGCCAGGTAATGGAAATCCCAAACCACAGGTACATATCACCATGAGCTCTGTTAGTAATGGCTCTGTCTCAAAGACCAGCGCAAAATAGTATAGGCAAAGACAGAAGATGATCCTTTGTAATTCCACAGGCTAACTGTGTCCTTAGGAGTTTCCTCTCTTTATTAAGTTATATTGATCATATCTTCATTTAAAAAATAATACCGCAAATATCTAATCATTGAAAATGAGGCTCTTGCTAATATACTTACTATTTCTTACTTTTTTAAAAACCTTTTTATTTTTGAAGTAACTATAAGGTTTCACAGAAGTTATGGAAATAGTGCAGAGGATTTTTGTGTCCCTTTCATCCAGCTTCTGCCAATGATGACATCTTAGATAATCATAGAATTATCAAAATAAGGAAATTAATATTACTACTTTATTAGCTAAACTACAGACCTTAGTCACATTTTTACCAATTTTCAAATGTTTTCATTGGTGTGTTACTGTTGTAGCTTTGGTGTATAGTCTTGTGAAATTTTAACACACGTAGATTCATGTAACCACTCCCGTAGTCAGGATACAGAACAGTTCCATCGCCCCCAAAACTTTCTCCGTTTATCAATTTAGAGCCACCTCTTCCCCATTCCATCGCCTAACAACCAGTGATCTTTTCTCCATCTCTATAGTTTTGTCTTTCTGAGAATGTCATAGAATCATACAGTATGGAACCTTTTGAGAGTGATTTTCTTAACTCAGCCTAATGCCTTCGAGATTCATCCAAGATGTTATAGGTATCAGCAGCCAACTCTTCTTAATTAAAAATTAAACCCACTTGCAAAGTCTGTCTCTGACCTGCAATTACTTTGAGGTTTTGGTCCCTCTAGCTAGCCATGATTAATAAATGTCAATGTTTCACTTATTTCTCTAACATTGAAATTTGACCGTAACATATTCTCATGCAAAGAGCCATGGGATCACCCCGTGGAGGTAGCCTTAGTGATACTAGCTGACTGCATGACCTGGAATCACACAGAAGCCAAAATAGGGAGTGAGGGGAGCCAATTCTCAGAATGTAGATACCTCTGAGGTGGTGACAGATCAGGACTTGAGTTTCCCATGAGGCAAGGGTTGCTTCCTGGCTTGAGCCCACCCAAATGATGAGATCTGAGTTGCAGAGCCTGGCAAGGAAGCCTATACATGTGATAGGGCATCTGTCTGTATGGACTGAGATTGGAGCATCTCTGGTTACCCTGCAGGTCCTGGTCTTGCCTGAGAGACTGGCAAAAACCTGTGACTAGTACCTATGCCTGTCCAGCAGCAATTTTTTTGCAAGTATGAATAAACACTTGATCCTACTACTGTGCAGCAAGTGCTTCAGGAACCACTAGAATTGCTGGGCAGGGTTTCTGTCTGCCAAGCAGTGTGGTTCTCAGACTAAACGCAGGAGAGCAGGCTCCCATAGGGAGACAGGCCCAATGTTCCATTGGTAGGGCTGCCTGTGAAGTTGAATGACAGGCTGTGTGCACTTCCATTTTTGCTCCCTTCTAAAACTCTTAAGACCAGGACTTGAAAGCTTCTGCTTTAGATTAGTTATCTAAAACATGGTATTGGTCCAGTTATGGCAAAGAATGATCAAAAGCATGGTGAAAGGCTAGAAGCTTCCGAAGTATGCCAAACTGTTGGTGAAGAACACTGGAAATGGTGGCTTCTGAAATAAATGGGTGGAGATGAGACTGTAGAACTGTGATTACCTCTTATTTTCTCGTTTTGACCTTGCGTGTTGGGCTTTGCAAATAAAGGTTGACATTCAGACTAGAAGAACTGCCTGATGAAGGAAAACATCAAACATCTACAATCTCATAAGCTGAGGAGTATAGAATAAAGCACATCTTTGTCATCAACAGCCTTAAGAGATGCGAAACTTACTCTGGAATTTGCATTATTAGCTATTCACTAGGGGTTGCAAAGTAATCCTTACCATTTGTCATTGTTTTATACCTACCGACAGCAAAGTGCCAGGGCGATAGTATGAGCTCAATAAATATGCGATGAATGAAATGAAGGCTGCTTGGCTTCCTAGGAAGGCTCAGGTGGCCCTGCAGGCATGGGTTTCAGCTTCAGAGCAGTGCTTACACTCCACTGTCCTGGCTGTTTAACTGTCTATTTCACCTGGATGTGGGCAACTTGAAGGCAAGGGCTGTGCTGTGGTCACTGATAGACTCTCCTGTTTCACCACAGTGCCCGGCACATGAGAGGCAGTCCACAGGTATTTGTTGAGTTGGTTAATGCACAGATGGAGAGCTCATCCTATATCCACTGAATTACTCTCTGCAGATTCTTCCTTGCGCGGGACACTCTTTAAAATGAAAAATAGCTCATTTATTTAACACAGTTGTTAATGTACACTTAGTTTTATTCCCTCACTTCTACTGTTCATAAACTTTGTGATCACTGGCAAGTGATTAATGCCTCCCAGCCTCATTCTCCTCATTTTGATGGAGATAATAATCCTTGTTCTGCTAACAAAGTTTTTGGGGAGCGCAAATTAGGTCATGAAATTGAAAAGAATGTGTGGATTTTTTTTGGGCAATATGTGAGCAACAACGAATACATTCCATTTCAAGTCACTCATTTGCATTTATTCTTCTGCTATTGATGTGGTCAATGGTTGGTTAGGATAGAAATATTACTTTTCGACCATTTTCCTACAGCCCCAAACCATAAATTATCTCCCGTTTCTGGTTAGATCATACTACAGCTCTTAAACTGAGGATGTACATAAATCAATTTTCAAAGATGTTGAAATCCTCACAATTATTCAAAGCTCTTGACTTCATCTGATATATCAAGTCCTGGATTATAAGAATAGGTAAGCTTTTTAAGGTAGGAGGGAGGTGGTTGTTTTTTCCAGAGAACCCATTTGCATGCTTGCAGGAAATGACTTGACAGGTTCAGAATCTGTATTCCTTGACATATTTGACAAATATAAAAATTTGAAACAATTCACATCCACTAAATATAACTAAGTTATAAAAGAATTTCATGGGTGGTGGAATATAGAGGTGAGCGTTTGTTCTTAAGCATCTACTATGCACTTGACCATCTATAGCGACTGAAAATAGGTAAAGAGACAAAAGCTTACACATCCAGAATACTTAAATACCAAGGTTCAATTTAGAACCATTCACGTGCAGTTTAGAGAAGTGAGATATCAATTCTAAGAGAATTCATCAGAGAAAGTTTATTTTCGAGAATTTCTGCAATGTGGTAATATACTTTCACAATGAAGGACATTATTTAAGAGGGTAAAATAATGAAAATAGTTTGGGATCGGGCTGACTGTGAGCACGAGGAGTCTGGACCCCATTCCACATGCAGTGTAGAGTCGCTGGTGGGACATGATGGAAATAGTATTTTAGTGAGGTTCATCTGGCAGTAAAGTCCTCAGCCAGCGTGAGCTGGGGCCAGTCAATCTGTCTCAAGTGATCTATTCATGACAGAAGTATAACACCAAGATAAGATTTTGATCGAGATTAAGAACAGCCAAACATAGAGATGGATATGTGCCTTCTGAAGAAGCATCTGTTGCTAGTTCTGAAAGAATAGTGGAATGCTTTGAACTTATGAAAAAAAATGGGTTATGTGCTTTCCTATTTATGATGTTTCAATGTGTGTTGGAAGCTATTTTTTTAAAAGCGTGTATGTATGTGCTTTTCCCAAGAAGGAATTTTAAGTTTTATTTCTTTTCTCATGGATCCTTCAAGTCCTCACATGAGTCCTTACTGACATCAACGTCTCAAGTGTGTGTACCGGTCATTTGACACTCTTTGAGGCCATGCGGATGCTGCCTATGAAGGGATCGGTTCACCCTTCAGGTTCAGATGGAAAATACAGAGACTAGTCATACTGTGAAGAAGTGCATGGGTATTAGAGCAGATCTCAGCAAAGGTACAAGACATTTCAGTTAAAGGCAAACTATTGAAACCAGAGATTCTGACTGTGAGAAATGATAAGTCAACGAAAGCTCACCTTGCATTTTGAAGAGGTCTGTATTGCGTGGGCTCGTATGTGGAATTATAATTTGCAGAGTGACCAGCTTGCTGCAGCTTGCCTGGGACTGCCACAGTGTAGTGCTGAAGGCTCCACACCCTGGGAAAACCCTCACTGGTCACCCTAAATCTTGGTGTGCATTCTTAAATGACACAAGCATGGGTCTGTTTCCTCCTTCACTTCACCTTCATGCCTTTCCTTCCCCTCCTGGAATTCACCGCCACATCAGCACCGCCGTCATGACTAGTGATACCTTTGATGTAAAATGGCTGCTGGTGGTTGGGTCTTCCAAGTACAGAATCAAGAGGCAATTTTTGCACATGGGCTTTCGCATCCATAGCACCTCCCAAATTCCATGGCCTCGAGTCGACACAAAAATTCCTTAACACCATTCTAAACCTTTAAACTAAAAACCACATCCAGTTGCGTTTAATCTGCTATTTCACAGCGGATTGTATTTGTAGCTTTGAGAGGTGAGGTGGGGAGGGAAAGTTTATTCGCCTAAAACTTATTTTAATCATAGCAACTTTGTTATAAAATTCCGTATTTTAAAATCTCTGTTGTTGGAAACATCTTCAGATGTGCTAGAAGCACTAAAATAGATCCAACCTGGTAGCCTGTCAGCAAAGCAAACAGAAAACCGCTGGGTCAGGAGCACAGCTGTTTGTGGAGGGCATTAAATGTTTTTACAGTCTTTCCCATAGGCCATATGCTTTTATGCATTGATTTATATGTTAATAATGACAGACTCCACTGGCACGAGCATTTCAGTTCCTCAGAAATTAGATAAAAATCATAATTTAGGCCCAAGATAAAAGGTGGAGGGAATTAGCATTTTGCAGCATTAATTAGCTTACTTGCCCTCACTCATTTCTGATCAAATGGAGGTGCTCAGTGCAGCCGCAAACAGGGCTGTGAGTATCCTTCAATCGTGTGAGATGACACTGATGTTTCTAATGTCCGTAAATTCAATAGCTTTGCCTTGATTTTGAAAGTATGGTTTTAAAAACAGTAGTTTGTTTTAGATCACTAGGGTAAGTAATGAACAAAGGAAGCTATCGCGTGTAAAATAAATGTAACATTGGAAGGACTTCTGTTGAAAGAATGCAGCTTTGAAAGCACTCCTAGAAAATGTACAAGGACGGAAGCTCTGTCCCCGTTGGGTACTCTAATTTCTTCCCTAGCATTTCACTGTCTTGCATCTTCATTATGATTCAAGGTTACCAGAAGAAATTGATAACTTTAGCCGGTAGGCATTTCATTTTTAAATAATTGTTTGTATTGTTTTCGAAAGCACACAACTTCCATCTCACTCAGCCAGCTCCTCCCTGGCCCATCCCCGCACCTTGGAGCTACTGCTGCATTTTCTCCACTGTTGTCTCCTGGCCCTACGGGTCTCACTTTCCCTTTCCACATGGCTGCTTGGTTTGCAGAAGATGCCTTCTTACAGATGTGTTCCCTCTCCTGACAAACAATTACTCCTCTTCCCCCCAGCGGGAGGCCATTAGGACATCATCACGGGTTCTGCTAAGTCATCTCACAATCACAGTTTTGTGCAATCACCTCTCATCTGAGACTCTCCAGGCATATGCCATGCAGGGAAACTAGCAGTCACAAACGGCAGCACCTCCAGGCATATTATTTGCTATTTTGGTCCAGAAGTGTAACCGATAATGGCTAATACACTAATGTCTGAGGGTCTCATTGGATGCTTTGACTGGCATCATTTGCAGCAAACTTGCAAAAGACTGAATGAGTTATCATGTGCTAGTTGGGAGGAAAAAGAGAAGCATTTTTCTATTTCCATAACAATTACACACAATGGTTTCGAAGAGACACGATCACGGCAGCGATTTTACGAAGTTGTTCTGTCTGTGCAGACTTTCAGTATTCTGAGCTTTGAGACAGTACGTTACCAGACATTAGTTATTTTCCTGGAAAATAGTTAACCAGTTACATGTTTATTTTTATTTAATCTCACAGACTCAATTTATGCTAATACACATAGTGAAGACCTATCTAAAATGTGTTCCTTTTAAATCAGTGAAATACGCTTGCAACTGAACACTCCTCTTAGGATTTCTCTAACGACTCTACCTGTTAAATCCTCTTGTTTTAATAGGTCGCATCACACACGGATTTTGGTAAGTCTAAGCTCAATATTTAATATAT
This sequence comes from Equus przewalskii, assembly GCF_037783145.1. Taxonomy (NCBI): domain Eukaryota; kingdom Metazoa; phylum Chordata; class Mammalia; order Perissodactyla; family Equidae; genus Equus; species Equus przewalskii. Next base: position 82,794,976 of record NC_091845.1, on the reverse strand, counting down.
TATGAACTAAGTGGATTTTGGCATGATGCCACGTTAACATTTGGGTTGTTCTCTATTGATTCTCCGGTCTAGTTTACTGCTGCACTGGGGTGCAACGCGTCTTTGTGTAAAATCAAACAATGTGTTAACAAGCTAAGGCTTCCACAGAGGCCCAGAGGCAAATGAGAAAGGGGGTCCTATTCTCATGAGAAATTTCAATAGTTCATTTGTTTCTGTCACCGGTTTGCACAAGTTCCTTAACCTCAGTTCCTCAAAGCTTCATAATAAAATGACATCAATTTAGGGTCGTGGAAGTGAAATCCAGTCAGGATTAGTGTGAATATCTGAATTACAGGATCTTTGGAAGAAACAGTTTTATTTTTGTCAAGGACACGTAGGTAATTGAACTGAGGACTGAACAGAGCGTCCCAGTCTGGCACAGCATAGACACTCAATAAATACTTATTTAATTGAACCGAATTGAATCCAAGAGTTGTATAGAAGCCCCACTTTAATGAGCAGGTGAAAATTGTTTGTTTGTAATTGGAAAAGCAGAGTACCAGCCTCAACAACTCAAGGCTCTCCTTAAATTTTAACCAGCCACTTGCGCTTGGAAAGATGCTCCCCAAACACTTGAATTCAGTGTGTTCTCTTAAGTGGCCAGATAGACATTCCTGTTCAACGTGGCTTGTGCTGTCCACTCGCTCAGTTAAAGCCAGTCTGCCTTGCCGTGGTTTTTCCTTTCTCCTCTCCCCTTGGATTTTGTCTCTCGTTTTTCTCTCCCCTTGGATTTTCACAGATTCTGAGTTAGGCGAAGAGAATTTAGACTATTTACTCTCTATTTTGTCCTCATCCTCTATTGCTTCTACTCAAAGTGTTTATAAAAATAAGAAAAATAGAATTCCAATTGAGTTGGCCAAATGGTATCAGTGACATAAAAATGCAGGAGCTCTAGTCCTGTCTTGGTGCATTTCATTTCAACTGTCAAATACGTCCAACTTCTAAATCCAGTGTCTTTGAAAGACAGAGAGAGAGAGAGAGAGAAAGCACATTGTTTTGTTTATGTACCTCAAGAGGATAAAGTCTGACAACTCACATGAGTATAAAGACTGACCTGTTCCTTACAAGTCTCAAATGATTTGTTGTCAATTGTTCATTTCAATAAATATTTGTTGAGGTCCTACTTTGTTCAAGACCCTCTATTAGTTGCTACAGGTGGATACAAAATGGAGGAAGATAGAGTATCTGCCTTTATGAGATCCCAAAATAAAGAAAGAGTGAGATAATTATAGCACACAAACAACTACATAAAATAAAACATTCTGCAAATTACTGTAGAGGAGTTAACAGTCAGATGGACCTGAGTTTGAACCCACTTCAGTATGGTCCTGATCGTGCACTTAACTCCTTAGACCTTAATTTTTCCGTCTGAAAACATAAGCTCAGTATGAATACCTTTTCCCTGTAAAGATTAAATGTGCAATGCACACAAAGCCCATAGCATAGTGCCTGGGACATAGGCAAAGATTAGGGAAAAAATTGGATTTATTAAATGGTCTCAATTGAGAGTTTCCCCAGAAAGATGATACAGGAGACAGGCCATGAAAGAGAGCGGAGTATCACCGGGTTTACCTAGTGAGGGGGGCAAAGGGCATGCATGCTTGAGGTTGCATGCAGAGTGGTCATCATTAACCCCTAGCAGATTGTGGGCCCAGACCATCCACCTGTGTGTTGCATTGAGCGCAAAGGGAAGACAGAGTTGCCGGAGAGGGAACTAATGAAATGCAAGAGAACTCTGAGCCCAGTCAGAATTCCCTGCTGGATATTTGCCCAGTACAGGACAAGGGGAAAGTTTATTCTCAGTCTGAGTAATGCATTAGTGGTCCAAAGAGAGTCACATCAGAGGAAGCGAGAAGGGGATACAGGTTGTGGAGCATAAAGAAGAGATAATAGCAGACTTGAGGATTAAACCGAGTGTTGCATCAGAAAAGGACAGGGGAAATCAGAACGGCTCTCAGACCCATCCCCTCTGGGACTGGGAGCTGGTAGGAACAAGGTGAGGGCACACACTTATTGGTCTACCTGGACTCTGTCTTGGTCAGTACCATTCTGAGTTTGTGGTGCTATACACAAAGGAAAGAAAAATTAGCTATCTCCTCAGGTGCCTGGAATTCTGTGTGAAACCAGATTTGAGATCTCCATCCACTACTAGGCTTTGGTTTAGGGAAAGAACAGTGTATTCTGCAGCTTAGAAGCACACTATTTTCTGCCCAGTTTAGAAGTACAGTGTATTCTGCACAGTTGGTATGGGGGCAATGCTACAGAGAAAATAGATCCTATGATTGAAAATTCATGGGAAAAGCAAATACTCTAGTTTGGGAGATAGGCCTCAAAAGACTTATAGAGGTAATAATGCAAAAAGCACTGAATGTCAGGCTGAGGAGTTATGTTTAGTTCAGAGGTAAAAAGGGATGCTCTTGGATGTTATTGAGAGGCAAAGGGAAATAACCAGAACCACGCCTTTTGGAAATGGACCAGAAGGAAGAGAAACTGAAAAACCAGAGGCAGAGAAGTCAGTTAGAAGGCTATTACCATGAAGTCCTGCTCCAAGTTAGTGGGAATGAAGACGAGAAGACAGATGTTGTGGAGGTGGAACACAGGAGTTCATGGCTGGTGAGAGTGATCAAGGAGAAGAGCCACACAGCAAGTCACTATGGCAGTTCTGAGCAACGTCTGTGACGTCAGGTGGACTTACCGGCCTTATGACCTTGGAAAAGTTATGTAATTTCTGTGCCTCAGTTTTTCTTATCTGTATAACTGGTTTATTAATAATACCTATTCAAATAGGGCTGTTGAAAGATTAAGTGAGCAAACACAAGTGAAATATTTTGACCTGTCTCTGATATACAGTAAGTACCACATAACTCAGAGATATGTGTGGGACTTTGGGCTTCTCCCCTGAGAAATTGGGGGATATGGTGGTGCAATAAACTGAGAAAAAGGATAAGGGAGAAGGAGCATATTTGGGGGTAGAGGAGAGGATAAGTTTCAGAAATCAAGAGGTTCAAATTCCATCCTTAGCCACACCAAGGTGTAGATAATAACCCTGTCAGTTACCTGGTCTGTGCGGGAAAGCCCAGGGCAAAGAGCTGACATAATAAGAGAGTCATTCTCGGGTGTGGTGATGGGGTTAGATTTTGAATGGGGGCAGAGCACTTCACTCTCATAGAGAAAGTAGCCGTGGAGATGTCTTGAGGCCAAGAACAGGGAAGTTGGAGGAATCACTTTGAGTGGTTTTAGTAATGAGAGAAGTTTAGGTCCTTTAGAAGCACGAAGGAGCTGAGGCAGTGGCTGGCAACCTGAAGAGAGGGAGACACAGAAATAATAGCTATAGGGACTGAAATAGTCACCTAGTGATGAATTAAAAAAATGTAAAGTCACCTGCCCGTGGAATCTTTTAGTGAAATGTCTTTTCAGACTTCATTTTCAAAACAGGTGATAAGTTTTAAAATTTAGATATTTTATGTTAACCATGAAACCTCAAGCTTTTCCCAGATGAATGCTAGCAGTGCCACTTGGCCAAGTATAAAAAAGGTTTTGGGGTTATTGAAAGGTATATGCTGTGCCTGTGTAGGAGCTGAAAACTACATGCTTGTGTGTGTGTGTGTCTGTGTGTTGGAGGCAGTGGTGTGATGGTATAAAATAACACCATTCTTAGAGTTCAATTAACTGTGAGTTATTTTGAGTTTTACCAGTTTATGTCCAGAAGTTTCTTAAAGATTATGCCAAATAAATTATCAAACAAATTGTAAATTAATTAGCTTTTACAATAATCTATTGACTACCTTGAGGAAAACCTAGTCTCACAAATTTTACCCTCCTGAATTAGTTTTTCTTTATAATGTAGGAAATAGCACAGGGAATAGTGACCCATCCTGACTTTCCCTATGCATATCGATTAAGGCCCCAAAAGGAAAGGAGGGCTCAATTCCATGTCACCGTGGCTATTAGCACATAGAGTAAGTAGTCTGACTCATATTCTAGGATGGCTTTCAGTATCCTACAGAGCCAGCACTGTACATTTTGAGGTGTTTTCCATCTGCTTTACATGTATAATCACTCAGCAAATGGTAGGAATGTTTAGTTCAGTAAGAGAGATCTTAAGGCAAAGGGCAACCAGCCCCCCCCCCCCCCCAGATTATTTTCTTCAGTTTCAGCCTGTGGTGTTAGGAGCGGTCCTGGACTTGTGACTGCATTGTGCCCAGAAACCGGCCAGATCCACCAGGACCCTCAGGAAGCTTGCAGTGGTTCATTTGAGAGAGTTGATATTGTCCCACAGCAAAGTGGAGTGCCAGGTGGTTTTCAAAATACTCCTCTTCAACTTCCCGTGGCATCTCCAATAAGCCATCCTGTGAAGGGGAAAGCGAAGTTTCTAAGAAGTAACTTGGGCTCATTAAAATCCCATAACACAATTCCTCTATTTAGCAATAGATGTGCGTAGAGGACCTGGATGCTACTGGTTAGGTGTACACGAAATCAGTGGAGTAATAACAAGGACCCACTGGAATAATAGCAGTAATCATTTCTGGGGTACGACCTATGTGCCTGAGTATCTTCTGACCCTCACAATAATCTTTCACATTAGATACAATTATACGCATTCTGCAGTTGAGAAAATTTGGTCTCTCAAAGATAAATTCCCAGTAATCACGTATCTAATAAATAAGTTCAACATTCAAATGTATTTCTGTCTGATTTTAATATATAATCTTGCCACTCAACAGGAAATAGAAAAAAGATTGTGTGTCTCCAGTTTGGAACACTAGAGCCCACTTGTAGTTTATGGAAGATTGTCTCTCCCTCTTCATGATGCACAGAGAGGAGAAGACCCCTCTGAGGAAACCTGGATGTGTTAGAGCTATACTGACACCAACATGTGCAAAAGCCTAACCCTTAGGAGATTTCTTTCTGATAATATCATTGCAATATTACTCAGAAATTAGAAACACAAGAAATTTAGTTTAAAAGAAGATATCATAATTTTAGAGTAGGGTAAAATATTTTTATCCACCCAATTGCCTTTACTTAAATTCAAGAGTCAGGCTTCCTGCTGCCATTGAACTCACCATCATGCCCAACAAGTGAGAGGGTTCTTGGTAAATTTCAAGAATATCTGACTCCCTAGCTCTACCTCTTTCAATATTCACACTTGTAGGCTCTTCACTACAGATTTATACCTGTCCCAGCTGTGGGATCAATCCAATTCTTTGCCAGATGGAATCTGCATGGTTTAGGTTAATAATCTGATGGTTTAACAGCCATTCAAATCTTTTGCTCTGGCTTTGTAGCTAGTGTCTTGTTATGACCATGCACTTGGCTCTGGAAGCTGGACTGTTGCCTTGTTGGTTGCCTACATGTCCCTTTCTGGTTGTTGACCTCAGCGTCACTGCCTTGTTGGTCCTGATTCTCCCTAAGCAACTTGCTCTGCCTGTCCTCCTGGAGCCTGAAGTCTAGTCTTCCAGCTTCAAGCCTCATAATTGCTTCTCAGATACCTTAGAAATGCTAACATCCTGCCAACCTAGACCTCTAGACACTTCCTACCGCACAGTCCTGATCACCAGCCCTGTCTAAAGACCTGCTTATTGGCTCTGCTCTGAGATCACCTTCTCCTCTGGTGAATTTTTCTTCGTCTCTGAGTCCTGGTCTGAGATAGATTGTCTGACCTGAGCTTTAATGTTGACCTGAATCCTAATTGAAAGATAGCCCACCATTTCAGAAGTTTGTTCATTAGGATGTTGAATTATGTTTTTCCTTAGAAGAGTTGAAGGCAGCTAATTGACCTACTATTCTCAATAGCCGAGTGTGTAGGGAAAGGAGTGGCTACCATTTCCCCCATCTTAAAGAGAGGGAACTAAGGAAGAGGCAAGCATGGCTATTTCAGATCTCTTATGCATGTATAAACACGATGAATATGGTTAACATGAAAGTCTCCATTAGGGGGCTTTTAGAGTCCCTCTGTCTGCTTATGAGACACTAACCCAATGAGACCATCAAAATTACACAAATTGAGAATAGAAGGAAATCCCTCAACAATCAATCCAAAAATCCATGAAGAAGCCCTTCAACAGATAAACAGCCAATATTTCAGGAGCACTTTCAGTCAAACATGCACTATTCCATGTAGGGGGCATATATACACCTGTTCCTCACTGTCAAAGGATTCACCAACCTAAAGATTTGGTAGTGAATGGGGTACACATGACATTCCATCTTGCAGTTCCATTGGTCAAAAGGCAGGATGAGGGGGATAGCAGGGAGTTACCCCCTTTAGAAAACAGACCATAAAGGAAAGGGTCACCTTAATTGCCACACCTAGACTCTATGCCTGACATCTAGTGGCCACTCTGGGAATTGCAGTGCAGGATGCGGGAAGCGATTGACCATTGGTCAAGGACACTGAAGAACTGAGGTAGCTGAATTCCCACTAGCTTCCTCTCTCACAGTCCTGGGCCCACTTCTTATAGACTTCTTTACACTACATTTTCCAAATATGATCCCAAATACTCGTTACTGTTAGAGCCAGAGTGTTCCCAGACAACTTTCATTTAATTGTATTCTAATCACTGTATGAGGATATGAAGAAAAGCAAAACTTGAGAATTTCTGACTTTAATGAATGTTTTGTGTAAAATCAACCTATTGGAAAGATGGTTTCCATCTGGTTATTTGACTATAGTTCATCATTTTTCCTTCTTGGAAAAAAATGGTTATTCATTTACTAACTTACCTTACAGGAGGATGTCTTTATCTGTAAAATAGCGAAAAAAATTGTAACATAACTCGTAGTCTCGCTTTGAGGATTTAAAAAGTTAAATCATGTAAATAATTTTGTCCAGTGCCTGGAAAGTAATAGGTACTCAAGTGGTATCCGCTATTATTAGTTTTTGTTTTGGGTTTCACGATAGTAAGCATTGTACAGTTTTTAACTAATGCACATTTGTAGCCTTATAACCTGTGAGAAGTATTATTTCCCCCGAATATTCAGGTCTACCTATTTGGAGCACTCAGATGTTATATACGATGTTCATTGATCATAGAATTCAAAGTTGAAAGGACTTTCCCAATTTCTAGTCCAGCCCCCTCATTTCCATATAAGGAAACATGACTGAGACCTGATGCAACTCTCCCAGGGTGCACAGGTGGGCGAGGACGACCGGGAACCTGGGATTCCCCGTGAAGTTCAATGCATTTACCAGCACCACAAATGGCTCATTTATATCTTCAAACTAATGCTGACAAATGAATTTGCTATTCTGTAGAGAAATGTGAGATTTATACTATACAAGTTTAATGAAAAAGTTTGGTACATTTCTGCATTTTAAGAAAATATTAATAATTTTGATGGTATTAAAACAGCAGTTCTTATTCACTGTTGGAAGATGAGTAACAGCTAAACAAAAAGGTTAAACTACAAAATAACCATAATCCTATTGCTCAGACATATGTATATACATACACATGTATTCATTAAATTAATTTGTCCTTTTATACTTTTTTATAAACAGGTGCACCAGTGTTTTGACTAAAAGGTAAGTATAAACTGTACACATTGTTTTGCATTTTGGGTTGTTTATTTATATTATGAACACATATTAATCTATAGCATCATTTTTATATGTGTCATTATATCTACTATATACTTATACCAAAATTAGTTTAATTAATTACTCTTTGAGATGCAATTAATGACCAACAAGAAAAGTTAGGCAGTTAGTTAATAGCAGGGGGAAGAGAATGAGCGAAAATTGGTCGTGCTGTTGAAAGCTCTGTTCCTCCCTCATTCTTTAGACTTAGATCTTTATGCATCAGCAAATGGTACCAGGTAATTGGCGGAAGGCGTGCCTAGGTCAGGATGTGCTGACCAGTCCTGATGGGAGAGGAAGTGGAGCGCTCAGTTGAGGGAATATCAAGTAATAAACTGGGAAACGCGGGTTCTGTGAAGGGCAGCAAATGGGGCACATCGCAGAGTCCACAGATCTGAGGGTGAAGTACCAGAGAGCGTCAACCTCCGTCTCCCCAGCAACTCGGACGGGCCCGCGCGGCAGTAAGTTTGAGTCTGGCGCTCATTTATTTAGGCCTCTGTAAATGTAATAGTGGATCACAAATGTATACATTGTAAATATGTATGCATATCCCTTTCCCTTCTGTACTTGTTTTCCGAGAGCTGGCAGGCGGCTGCCCAGTCACGGCAGGTGTTCCCAGGGGTGGGGGTCGGGCGCTGCTAGCTGTACACCAGCTGCTCGAAGGCAGTGACTGATCCAGGGTCTCACGAAGGGAAATTGCGCACAAAGTTGGAACTTTTTTTTATAAAGAGTCCACCAAATTTCCGTATTGCAAGAGAAAAACAAAGAAGAGTGTGAATCTACAGGAACACGACAAGAGTCAGGGCAGGATGACATCCTTTCTCATCTTTCTTTGAATCTGATTTTTTTCGTTTCCATCCATCACGCTTTCATAGTTGAGCAAAACCATCGGTACGAAGGGATCTGGAAGTTTCCCAGCTCGTGCTGTTGCTTCCTCTCTTGCATGCTCTTCTGCAGCTGTGTGTACCCTTTTTGAATCCAACATGAAACATACATATTGTGTGTATTTTCCTTATAAAATGTGTTTTTATCACTCAATAGTGCACTCCTCGCTTTTTCTGCAATACTGATAGCAAATTATTGAGAACACTAGCGATGCTCCTTGGATCCTGCTGGGTGTATCCACAGGCGCTGCCTTTGATCCACATATCTGCCTTGTGTGCAGCCTGTCACAGTGCAAGCGAACAGGGAAGCCGAGTGCCAAAGACCCTGTTTGGGAACAGGCGCATTGTGAATGTCCTGCCAACCATACCGGCCTTGTGGAATTTGAGCATGGGAGGACTGTCAGGTCTGCACCGTGCACGCTGACAGGTGGAAAGCGCTGGAGAAAAATTGGCAGTCTGTGTCTTCCAGGAGGCAAAGGCAGAAATGGCCTTATTCTCCCCCTTTGGAAGGGCACTTCCTGTTTCTAAAAGACAAACGTGGAAATACTAATAGTCACGAACGGCGTACTATGGTTTACCCATCTCTGACATTTTTCTTTGTGCTCCAAATTCAGATTTGTTTTCTTCAACCTAAGAGTAAAATTCCATGGTCACTTTCTAGGAAAAAACAATAAAATCACAGGTAAAGATTAGCTACACTGGCTAGTAAAGGGTGTTTACTTTTTTAAAAACCTGCCTCGTCCTCTGTTGCTTTCTGCATCAGATAGAAAAGGCAGACACTCTGCTGGTGCAGCATTATTGAAATAGACTTCACACTCACTCCAGTAGATGGTTCACACACTTTAATTCCTGTTAAAAAACTTAATTAAATTGCATGATTTATTAGCTTGTGTTACATGTTGAGAAAAGCAGTCTGGAAAACCTATGCATTCTGTGTAAGACCAAGCCAGCTGTCTCAGAGGAAAGACTTTCAGTCTTGTGTCAATTTTGCAAACTACTGAATTGCTAACAGGCTCTTTGTTGGCTGTTCTTATACCCTTAATAAACTCAACATCGCTTAAAAAAAGAAAAAAGCAGTATTCTAAAGGAAGAAAAGGCAGTGTGTATTTTCTTAAACAAATCAGCATTCTCAGTAACTATCTTTTTCTTTGATGTCTAACGGATCCTGCTACATTTCTGTAACTATTAGCCTAGAAAGGTATTTCGTAACATAGTTTACCTCTAATTTTATTTTCTCTGAAACCAACTGTCAACTATATTTTTCTCCATGCTTTTAAACCTTCTACAAATGCTCATCTTTCTGTGATTGCGTTTAAGAGCACAACCTTAATTCAGGCTTTCTATACTCTTTCTGGTTTATGGTGATATTAAACTCAAGCAAATTCACTCGTTGAAATCAATCTGGGGGGAAAACCCATTGGTCTATAATTTAAGATTATTTGACTGTTCACTGGCAAACGATTAGACATCATAATCATTTACTGAGCCTCAATCAGCATTTTCTGAAATACTTTTACCTACTATATGGTAGATGAGAATAGAGAAAGGAGAGAAAAATAGCAGCAAGCACCAGAGACCTGAGCTATTCTGCAACTCTTCAGTTGCATGTCTGAGTTAAAAGGCCTTTAGAAAGACTGAGCAAAGGTGGACTAGCAGAATTGTCTAAGACATTTCATATTTGTGGCTGAATATACACAGTCACATGTGTGTGCACGTGCTTGCAGGCCTGCACTCACACGCACACACACACACGCACTTCTTGCAATGAACTCATCAGGAGCGCCTCCCTAATTTAGGCCCAAGCTGGCAAAGAAGTCAGCTGTTTTTTCTTTTTCCTGACACTATTACATCAAAACAGTATCCAGGCATTAGACAGTATTTATTAGCTTGTAGGGCCAGAGATAATGATCCCATTCAATCAGAATGCATGAATAATTCAAGAGTCCCAACTTCGCATAATTCCTGGCTCTACTTTTAAAACCAGTAAAAGAACCATTTGTATCATTTATTTATTTTTGGTGACAATGGGTAAAAGACAAAAGAGATTTTGTTTTGTATTTTTTTTCCAGGAAAGAGAGCCTCTTGGCTCTTTCATTTCAAGCTGATCAAAGGTGGTGCCAAAAGAACATGTATATGTATGTAAATATGAAAAAGCATGATGCTACAAGGGGAATATTCAGCAATTACCTCTCTGGATTATTTCTACATAAATCTATTGAGGGTGTTTTAATCACTGTGAATAGTTTAATATTATTTTACACACTACTGCTAGGAAACAATTATGGTTTCTGCAAGACCATTGAAGCTATAATTTCAGGGGTCATTTCTGCAATGTGCAATCTCAAAAGCACATTTGAAAGAGGATGGACGATTTTAAACACCAAAGAGAAATTGAAATAATTTAATCTTGGGACAGAAAATGTTGCTGCTTCTCATTTTCTAACATAAACAATAAAAGTCAACGGAAGAGGGTGCCATTTTCCCTGTGAACAAGCTCTGTCCTATAGAACTCTGCAACGAAGGCCATGCTCGATATTTACACTGTCCAATATGGAAGCCATGAGCCACATGTGGCTATTGAGCACTCGAAATGTGGCTAGTGCAACCAAGGAATAGAATTTTATTTTTAACTACTTCTATTAATTTAAATATAAATAGCCACATGCAGCTGGTGGCTACCTGTTGGACATCACGGCCTCTAATTCCTCAAGGAGAATGGCTATTGGAATATAAATATCGACAGGTAGAGACTTATTACTAAGGTATTTTGATCCTTCTTTTAAATTTATTATTTACATTGAAACTGTCACTTTTCTATTACAGATTATCTAGATATTTGTGATTGATCCATCATGTACTTTCTTTTGCCAATTCTTTTGGCAAAATTAGAATGAGAGAGTGTTCCAATTGCTGCTTTTGGTAAGGTGTACTATAATGAATGATGTGTGATACACCCATTAGAATGAATCAAGAAATGGCAATAGGCAAATTAGATGAGAGAAAACTTTGATTTATACCTTGATGGCTTAACAATAAGCAAAAATGTATTATCAATTTAAAAGACGTTATGGGGGCCAGCCTGGTGGTGTAGTGGTTAAGTTCACCTACAGGGTTCGCCAGTTTGGATCCCAGGCACAGACCTAGGCACTTATCAAGCCATGCTGTGGCAGGCATCCCACCTATAAAATAGAGGAAAATGGGCAAGGATGTTAGCTCAGGGCCAATCTTCCTCAGCAAAAAGAGGAGGATTGGTGGCAGATGTTAGTTCAGGGCTAATCTCCTTCCCCCACCAAAAAAAAGACATTGGGAAGAAATTTTATTGGGGATATATTTCCTAAGAAAATATCTGATCTTCAATCAGCTAATTAGCTTTTCTAAAAATATAAAATGACTATACTTTAGGAAATGTGGAAGTATCGATTGACACTTTTGTCATTATTATACTCTTGTAGTGGGTTTCTCCTCACCCTCATGCAGAATATTCTGTAGAAAAAGACGAATCAGTAAAGTAAAAATTAAAGGACCGCAGTCAGTGAGATCAATCGATGTATCTCTGAGATTTATTGGAAGTTTGTAAACAGCTACTATCTGCATTGTCTTAATCAGCTGTCCACAGAAGGAAGGTCATTATCAAATCCCAAGACACAAACGCATTTGTTAACTTCCAGGGACTGTCCAAGTGTGTGTTTGTGCATTCATATTAGCCATTAATTAAGGGCCACTTGGGGGCCTTTTTTTTAAGCTCTTAAACTGGATTAGTGAAAGTGATCAAAAGGACCAATTGAGTTTTGTAAATTGAGTTTTACAAGATGGGCAATAGACTTTGAAAGGGACTTCCTAAATCAGACGTCACTGATTTCTTCATCACGGCCTTAAAACGAGGGCTGTCATTAAGAGGATTTGAGTGGAAGCATCAACTGAATGTTGATACTACCTCCACGGAAGCTGAAATGGGATGTGTTATACCAACAAGTAGTTTCAAAATTCCAGAAGTAAAATCCAATGGCACGTTGTGATTTAGAAGTTAAGTTTGGGACGAAAGGTTCCTGTCTCTATAATAGTGGCTGATTTCGAAGGAATCTCATTGCTATTCTCAAGAGGCATTAATACATGTTTTTATAAGCCTACATTAATGGTGTCTCAGTTGGATAATTGGATTGTTGTTAGACACAAGTACAATGCTTATGGATGTTTTCTACTATTATTGTTGTTTTGTTAAGAAGCGTCATTTTTTGAGTTTTAATCATGTGTACATTATTTCTAATTCTCACAAAACCTTGCAGGGTGTTTGCTCCTATTCAGAAAATGAGGAAAAAAAGTCCCAAGAAACTAGTAAATTTCTTTATAGTGATAATGGCAGCAGGTTCTGGAACTAAAAGTGAGCTCAGAATCGTCCACCTGCAAAGCTCCTTCTTATCCTTAACATTGTGTTATCTCTCTAATCTTGAATATAAAGTACACGATACTGAAGTCTGTTTGCAAAAGCATATTCATTTACACAAATGGATGCATGTGATCTAGGTCACCTGTTTTGGGAGACCTTTTGTCTAGGGTTAGGATTCTTTCCATCTTATCTATGGAATTGGGCTGTCGTCTATTGCTACTCATTTCCAAAAAGCACGGAATTTTTCAAAGGTTAGGCCAAAAGAAAGTCATTTTCTGGTCAATATTTGTCTTCTGGCCATTCTGTGATGTGTATTTTGTGATTCAAAATCAATGGGTCTTGGGGCTGGCCCCGTGGCCGAGCGGTTAAGTTCGCGCGCTCCGCTGCAGGCGGCCCAGTGTTTCGTTGGTTCGAATCCTGGGCGAGGACATGACACTGCTCATCAAACCACGCTGAGGCAGCGTCCCACATGCCACAACTAGAAGGACCCACATCGAAGAATATACAACTATGTACCGGGGGGCTTTGGGGAGAAAAAGGAAAAAATAAAATCTTTAAAAAAAAAAAAATCAATGGGTCTGATTTAACTCAGAGGCCCCTTTGAGAATCAGGTGTGTATTGACTATCTTTTCAGAAAAATATACATATTATTTTAGAGATTTCAAGGACTACCTGAAGTGCAGATTTGTCTAAATTATGACTTTCAGTTTTCTGCCAAGGAAGATAAGATTCTGAGTTCCCTATGGTAACGAAGGACAGTCAGTGTACCAGCTTCCTAGGGCTGCCATCGCAAATTACCGTGAACTGCGTGGTTTAAAACAACAGACATCTGTGCTCTCCCAGCTCTGGAGGGCAGAAGTCTGAAACCAAGGTGTCAGCAGCACGGCGCTGCCTCCAAAGGCTTTAGGGAAGAATCCGTTCCGGCCTGTTCCAGCCTCTGGCGGTTCTGGGTGTTTCTCGCGGCTGCGTCACACAAACCCCTACCTCTGTCTTCACATCGCCCTCTTCTTTACGTGACTGACTTCTCTTCTGTCTTTTTATAAGGACATTTGCCATTGGATCTAGGGCCCACCAGGTATTCTAGGATGATCTCATCTCAAAATTCTTTACTTAATTATGTCTGCAAAGACTCTTTTTCCATATAAGGTCACATTCACAGTTTCCAGGGGTTAAGATGTGAACATATTTTTGGGAGGCCACCATTCAACTACGGTCGAATGCTTGAGGCTTATTTTCTTTTTCAACCTCATTGCCTCACGTAGTTGGCCCAGAAAAGCCCTCACAATACTCCTATTTAGAATGTAGTCAACTCATAACAATTGATAGAAACAAAAAGCAGGAAGGCAAAAATCTAGAACTAAGTAGGAGGCGGCGGTATGTATGGTGGTTAAGGGCACAGACATGAACATTTGACTGACTGCCTGGGTTACAATCTCGCTCACGTGGTCTGTGACTGGGGACAACCTGTGACCTTCTGCAAGCTTCACTTTCCTCATCTGTATGGTAGGATGAGTATCTTCTTCACAGGGTTTTTGTAAAGATTAAATGAAGAAATTCTTGTCAAGAATTTAGCATAATGTCTGGCATGGAGTAAGCACTAAGTAATGCTGACCTTCAGTGTATGCTGCCCTCTCGCATCCTCTGATGTTTCTTAGGGGTAGTTGTCTCTCATTTCTTATATTTATCTTCTCACCTATCCGTCCGTCTTTCATTTATTTGTTCATCTGCTTGTTTGTGTTACAAAAAATGATTATAGGACGAATGAATGAAACTCCTTGGAATATGGGGACTTTCTTCCTCAGAAGTCATCTTCATGGGCAATGACTAGTAAAATGACCATTCTTTTTGCCTATAGAGACCCTAAACATCCATTCAGCCATTCACCATTTATTGAACACAATTATTTCAGGGCTTGTGATAGAAACAAGAGACCAAAAGATGATTTGGACAATTTCAGCTGTCAAACAACTTTCATTCCATTCAGGGTGATAAATGAGTTATACAATAATTGTCACAGAGCATAACTGGTGCTTTAAAGATGTAAAATCAGGAAACCACGTAAAGATGTAAGATCAGGAAATATAGGGTGCATGCAATTTAGAAGGGCAGGGGAGAGGCCGGTCAGAAGACTTTTTCCCCAAAGAGTTATATCATAGTGGGAAGAGCATCAGTCCAGAAGTCATGGAGAAGTTAGAGGAATGAATCCTATCCTTGTCACTAATCAGCTACTCCTTAAACTCCAATACCCTCATCTGTAAAATGAGGTTATTGTCTGTATCATTGGATCGTTGTGGGAGTGGGAATTAATTAAATAATGAGTCTAGAACAATTCCTGCTACCTAGCAAAGGACATATAAATATTAACTATTTAGTTGTTATTATAATGACTATTAATCAATTTCCTGGTGCACAGAAGTCCAACAAGTCTTGTTTCCTTTCTTCCCCTCCAAGCCCATTCCCATTTCAGGATTACCTTGTCAAGGAAGCCATCTGTACCTGCACCACCCCTTCATGCCTCATGTTCTACACTCTATGATAACAGTACATATATGTTAATAGTCTTGTTTCTGCATTTTTCTTCTACACTACGCTACAATCTGGAAATCTGGAAGCATATCTCATCCACCTAGGTTGTCCTAGTGTATAATAAAAGATTAGTCAGTGAATGTTTCTTGAACTGTTAAGATTTCAGGCACACACTTTCCTGGTCCCCACCCCTCCTAAAAATATTTGATGATAAGCTGTGAAGTTGTATTAATACCCTCCAAGAGAAATTCCATAGATAACATTAGGTCAGAACTTCAGGACAAGTTCCATTTGGTCTAATTGTATTCATTTTCTATTGCTGCATATCTAATTATCACAAATGTAGTGATTAAAATAACATCCATTTCTTCTCTAACAGTTAGAGTATGACAACACTGGGTTCTCATTTTCATGTGCCTGGAATCAAGGTGCAGGATGGAGCTGCAGTCTCAGCAGAACACCTGGGAAAGGATTTGCTTCCAAGCTCCCTCCAGTTGTGGGCAGAATTCACTTCCTTGCAGCTTTACGATTCACAGCAGCTTGCTTCTTCAAAGCCAGCAAGGAAGACAGCATCTCTAAAACAAGTTTGCCAGCAAGGTGGGATCTTACATAAAATAAAGTAATCACAGGAGTGACATCCCGTGACCCTGGACATGTAACGTAACATCATAATAGTAGCAACATCCTGTCCTCTTCACTGTATTCTCTTGGTTAGAAGCAAGTCCCGCCCACACCCAAGAGGAGGAAATTGTACAAAGGGTACACCAGGTAAACACCTGGAGGTAGGGATCACTCGGGCCACCTTACAGTCTGTCCTCCACAGTAATGTTAGGAGTTCCCCTGAGTTCTGGACTGCAGGCTTACATTCTTAACCTTTTATTCACTGGTGCTTTTATTGAAGACCCAGGATTAGATAATAATAATAGTATATAACAATGCTATATGCATTAAGAAGAAAAGTATAGAATGTTTACACAAGAAAAGGATACAAAAATATTTCTCCTGATATAGTTCTCTGTAATGAAAATCATGAGGCATATTATTCTGAAAACTTAGAAGTATCTATTAGTTGATATGTTATGGTAGAGCCGTCATTAGGAAGATAATTCATCACACTAGAAGAGTTGTACTCTGCATTATAAATTACTGTAATAATACACTGCACCTGATAGTTATTAATTTTAGTGCCATCTCATTTATCATAACATTAAACCATTCTGAATTTGAAAAGAGACAAATAGAAGTTCATTTTCTTCGTTTTCTGAGATATGGTGAACACAGATGCTCAAGAATGATAATTAGAAGTTGAGAGTTACTGCATTTTCTGGAGCAGAGCCTGTGATCACATGAACATGGGAGCCAAATTTCTTAACTTTGTTATTTATTTTTTTTTGTAACGGTCAGTCTATGTTATATATGAAGGTGGTTGGGAAGCTCGCCTAGGTTGTGATATCTGCCTAGAATATCACATTGACTGCTGGATAATGGGGCCAACCAGGCTGCCTGAGGAAGGGACCTCTTCCCTCATTGCTGTCCTTGGCAGGTCTTGTCTAAACCTGCAGGCTGGGGGAAGAAGACCACATTCCCAGCTTGGGGAGGACTTTGCTGGTTGTTGTGCTTTACCCGCGGAACCTCTGAATCACGGCTTAATTCAAGTGACTTTAGGAGTCAGGAAGACGGAGTTCCAGAGTGCAGAAATTGTGATGGCAAATAATAGCACTAAGCACATGCTCCGTCCCCAAGAGACAAATATTGGCCATGCCCAGTGGATAATTTCTCCTCAGGAACATGGGCCTAATGAACACAGCAAGCCATGAGTAGGGAAGCAACTATTGTCAACAGCCATGGACTCTGACTTGTTTCTCTTGTCTTGCTGAAAGGTGCTGGTGTTCCTTTCTCTAACGTCTTTGCAGTAGTTGGTTTCAGCTATGTTCCAGGAAGAACACCAGCCACTCTGAACAGGTCCAGACTCCAACTGCAGGAGTGATGCCTGCACAGGTGGTTGGAGAAGTGTACCACAGTGACCTTTGACTTATTATAATGCTAAGATCTTTGCCCCAGGAGGAGCTGAAGTCTTATTCGCATAACATGCAATGCATGTAAAGGCGTGTGCGAGCTTATACCCATCTCTACATACGATGATGAAACTTCCCCGTTTGAATATTCATTCTCTATCTCAAATAAAAGGCACCCATCTCCCCTTGCTCAGGGAGGCTGCAGCTCGTGAAATTATTCCCTGTGGTCTTCTTTGTTTGCTACATGCTGCAAAAAAAATTTTACTTTGTGTGACAATTTCTTCTGGCGAAGACTCTGATTTTAACTCACCAAGAAGCAGATCCACTTTGGTGCTGTATCGCTATGACTTCTGTAGTTTAATTATCCATGAAAAGATTAATTTTGATAAATTTTCAAGCTCTAATATTTTCCTTGTATTTATTATATTTTGTAAATAAAATGATTTATTGTCACTATATGCTAAATCCATCAGATCTTCATTCAATGACCATGTTCCAATTGATATTTAAAAACATTCTGTGGTATCCTTTACTGTTCACTTATTTATGAGTGAGTATCTTTTGTATAGACAGCACTGTTCTAAACATTGCAGATGCAACAATGTATAAGATAAAGTCCCTGTGTTCATCAAGCTTATTAGTGAAATGGGGAGTGAGAAGCAGACAAAAAAACAAACAGATATGCAACATAATGTCAGATAGTGAGGGTGCTATGATACAAAAAACAAAGTGCGTGCCTTAGTGTGGGCTGCTATAACAAACTTCCATAGACTGGGAGGCTTATAAATGGATGCTTATTTCTCACAGCTCTGGAGGCTGGAAGTCTGAGATCAGGGTGCCAGCATGATCCAGTTCTGGTAAGGGCCTCTTCCAAGTTGCAGACCGTCGACTTCTAGTTGTATCTTCACATGGAGGAAAGGGATCAAGCTAGCTCTCCGACCTCTTCTTTGAAGGGCACCAATCCCATTCATGACATCTCCACCCTCATGACCTCATTACCTTCCAAAGACCATCATGTAATTTAATGAGGCTGCCATTAGACAGAGGTGGCTCTAGTGCCTTGGCAGCCTACCCAAGCAAACCAAAACCTAAGCCAGAGTCAATGCACTCTAATCCTAGAAAAAGGAACTTAAGAAAAACAACCACAAACAGCCAGCTAGGTTTTCCCAAATAAGTCAGCTGCTAAATTTGTAGACAATCAAATAATTTCCTTGCTTTGCTTCCAAGTCTTCCATATACAAAACCTCTCCTCGAGCTCCTGTGGGTGGAATGCTCTAATCACTTTCTGTTTGGTGTTGCCTGATTCTAACTGATGTGTGCTCAAATAAACTCTTGGAAATTTTAATGTGCCTCAGTTTCTCTCTTAACATATGAATTTTGTGGGGGACACAAACATTCAGTCCATAACATAAGATATGAGGTGATGAGGATGACAATGGGGGAAGTTTGGCGTTACAGCAGTGGTTCTCAACTGGGGTCATTCTGCCCCCCCAGGGTGTGGCAGTGTCTGCAGACATTTTTGGTTATCAGAGCTGGGAAGTTGCTACTGGTACCTGGTAGATAGAGTCCAGGGAGGCTGCTAAGTATCCTACAACGCACAGGACAGCTCTGCCCTTCCAACAAAGAATTTTTTGGCCCAGACTGTGCCAAAGTTGAGAAACTCTGATTTAGAGGTAGAGTCAAAGGACAGTTGGGTGGCACCCACAAACCACAAGGGGATGGGACAGTCACATTGTTTGGAGAGGAGCCTTCAGGCAGAGGGGGCAGCAAGAGCGAAGGTTCCCAACCAGGGCATGACTACTGTGACCAAGGGAAGGACTCTCTTTGCAGGAGATTTTGGATGATGGCTTGCAGGTCTCCTTCCCAATACTTTGAGGCCTAGGCAAGAATAGAAGTGAAAACTTACTACCATGCGTTGTTATACTTAAAAATTGTAAACTGAGCCAATGGATTATTACATAAAATATGTTCTCTTCCCCATCTTAAACTTCATAATGACAAAAATAAAATTATATTTATAAAGCTCTGGTTTTCATAGGACTGAAATTTAGCAACATACAGATAACTAAATGCCATTATTGCTGTGCGCATTGGAATGGTCTGTGGTGATGGGCCAGTGGTGTTCAGATGAGTAATAAAATAAAGACAAAAATGATTCACAAGTATTACCTATTTTTTAACAAACTTTTTTTACCATTGATTCAGCAAAATCATTAATCAAGTTCCTTTAATAAATATTTTTACATAATTTGTATTCAGTGGACAGAACCACCCAATTACACAATCATTCTGAGTGACTAGATTTTAGATGGTGTTCAGTTTGGAGAAATTTCATTCTGCTGAAGAGATGGAAACTGGAATGGTCAATAAAATTATTAAAGACAAACTTAGATTTGAAAATAAACTAGAATTCCTTCAATTAAGTGACTAAAAAGACTTTTCTTTACATTGTAATACTAAATTCAAACTTTTCTTCATTGAAACAACTTAGAACACTCCTATTATGACTATTTCTAATAATAATAGCCATAATGCAGTAAATCACCTTTATAAAGTTACATATACTCTCTTTTGATTCTTAAAAAAAATATTCTGAAGGAGTCCAGAGATGAGAATGCCTTTCTTAAGTTACTATGGCGAGGGGAGCTAGAACCCAAATCCAGGCAAGACTTTTGACTCAAATTCCTACATCCTTCCCGTTGCATTTCTTTGCCTTATACATTCATTCATTCATTCATTTATTATTTATTTATCAAATAGCTATGGAATGCCTATAATATGCTAAGCACTGTGCTACCATCTCTTGCAATAGCATACTGTATATTTATTATATCATGTAATATAGACTGATGACCTATTAATATATACCGATGGAAATGTCACATGGCATATTATGTCTTCCTATTTGCTCATTGCAATGGGGAAGATCAGCTTGTTGTGAGGTTCCAAAGGAGAAGTCCATTTTCAGAATGTGCCCACTTTAAACATAAAAAAAAATGAGTAGAAACTCTTCATATACCTGCCCACGTACACAAAGTTAGCTCCTTCGCTTTTATCATATGATTTACTTAAGTGTTGTCTTACATAGAAGAAAAAACAGATGGATGGTCTCACATTCTAATAAAAATAGGGATATTTGGGGCTGGCCTGGTGGTGTAGTGGTTAAGTTCGTTGCCCTCTGCGTCGGGGATCCAGGTTTGTGGGTTTGGACCCTGGGTGTGGACCTACACACCGCTCATCAGCCATGCTATGGTGGCAACCCACATATGAAATAAAGGAAGATTCGCCACAGATGTTAACTCAGGGCCAATCTTCCTCAGGAAAAAAAAAGGAACATTTGATTAGCTTTTTTCTTTAGTACGGTGTAAATGATCGGGCTTCTTATTCTTATTCTAAGACTGATTCCCTATAATTATCTACTAAAGAATTATTCTCATTTAAATTATTCAGAATAGCATCTCCTAAACTTACCTGATCATAATACATTAAAAATTATCATGTACTTCCCAAACACCAAAGACTCACGAGCTCCAATGTCTGTTTGCACAAAGGAGAAAGCAAAAGGTTGTCTCACAGAAAAACTAGTAGCTTCATGGGCTGACACTAGATTTAGTTTATATGCTTAATATACAATAAACACCAGATATATCATAAATACACAGTTTGCATCAGCAGTCATTTCCAAGATGACATTCGACGAGATGGGTACTGGAAGGCTCGGCCAGTGTGCAGTTGGGCAGTTTGAATGCCCTGCCTTCAATCATCTCTCAGCAATTTTCCAGGCTTCTCTGAGGTGACACACCTCAGGCAATTTTTGCATAAAATTAACTACTGAAATCTGTGTAATATTTGAGCCCACCTATATGATGCTTTTTAGAAAAACAATGTTCCTAGCATTAGGTTCTCTTTTGGTTTTGTTTGTTTCTCCAGACACATATTGATCACACAAAGCATAGTTTGGAAAAAGTTGGCCTCACTTCTCTCTTTGCTGATTTTAGTCACAGCACCACCAAGGCAGGGGGTTTTGTAAATGTAGAGTTTGTGTGTGTCTGTATTTATCTCTGGCTGCACTCCAAAATAAAACACAAATTATGTCTGCACGATCATTTCCTTTGTCCCTTCCCACTGGCCTATATCATTGACTGTGTTCTGCGGACAGTTACAAATGACAGTGATAACATCATGCCAACTTTTAGGCGGTTATACACTAAATTTCTTTAAACAATATACATCACTGTTGGGCACACAAATACAAAGACTGGGTTCCCAGATACAAAGTGAATAGAAGCCATTTCTTGGCAATACAGAGCCTCTAAACAGAAAAGGGTTTTGATAATTGATCTCATCTTTATCAACGAAATGTGCCTCAACATGCTTACCTTCCTCTCTACCTGCCTAGCTCCTGCTCACTTACTTCTTTTCTTAGACTTCCTTTCTTGACGCCCAAGATCCAATTAGCTACCCTCCCTGACACACTCCAGGTTTCCAATCATAATACTTCCTCCCACTATAGTGTGATTTCCTCTGTTTTTGTGTATTTCCTACTGGATCATAAAATATCTTTGGACAGAGATTATTTCTCTGGTTCACTGTTGTATTCTTGGTGGCTACCATGATATCTGGTACATAGAATGTGCTCAATAAATATTTGGTAAATTCATAAGTGTTCTCTCCTCTCTACTTTTATATATTTGAAGAGGGATGCAGACTAAGAATTAACAATTATAAGAACATACTCATGTTATTATAATCCCAGTGTAGATAGCATTGAAGAATACAACGTCAATAATTTGATGATATTGCTATCTACATTGGCTTGATACTCGTGGCCATTAGATTGGCTGAAAATAGTTGAAATCTAATTGAGCCAACGCTGTTGAATACTCATTTTGGGAAAACTGACTATGGAAATTTTCAGCCAATCTAATGGCCACGAGTATCAAGCCAATGTAGATAGCAATATCATCAAATTATTGACGTTGTATTCTTCAATGCTATCTACACTGGGATTATAATAACATGAGTATGTTCTTATAATTGTTAATTCTTAGTCTGCATCCCTCTTTTCCCAAAATGAGTATTCAACAGCGTTGGCTCAATTAGATTTCAACTATACACATGTTTTGTTGAAGTATCCATTTTCCTTTTCTTTTCTTTCTTCCTTCCTTTCTTCTTCTTTTTCTTTTTGTTGTTGTTGAGTTCTTGTTTAGGAAATAATTTTGGCTATCAAACAGTTAAACCTGGACAGTGCTGCTGAGTTTGGATTCTATGTGGTTGACGTTCTTATTATTACCCTTAAATAGAACTATGCTATGTGGCTGCTCTTATAAAATGAAATAGTAATTTTTTCCATTTTATTTTTTTCAGGTGCATCTTTGAATATCTTATTTGCTTCTATTTGAGTAGAATTTACAATCCTATGCTATAGGTGATGGATCTCTAAGGTAGAAAAAATGGTGTGGCCTACAAAGGGAATAGTAGAAAAGACTTGATAGTGTACGTATGAGGGTTCTCCAGAGACACAGAACCAATAGCGTGGGTGGATCAATAGGTAGATGGGCAGACAGACAGAGAGATAGATAGGTAGATATAGAGATAGAGATAAAGAGAGGGATTTAAGGAGTTGGCTCCTGTAATTGTGGATGCTGGCAACTCCAAAATCTGCAAAGTAGGCTGGCCCGACTGAAGACTCAAAGAAGAGCTGATGCTGCAATTTAAATCTGAAGGCAGTCAGCTGGTAGAATGCCCTTTTCTCTGAGAGAGGTCAGTCTTTTTCAATTTAGACCTTCAACTGATTATGAGGCCCCTTCAATTTATGGAGAGTAGTCTGCTTTACTCAAAGTTTACTGATTTAACTGTTAAACTCATCGAAACAATACCTTCACAGAAACATCTAGAATTATGTTCGACAAATATCTAGAGACTGCAGCCTAGCCAAGCTGACACATAAAATTAACCGTCAGGTCCAATAATAGATCTTTTCTCTTTCCAATATCTACACACGTAAACAGTTTAGAAGGGAAAAGCTGTCATGCAAATCCTGACTGAGGCTTCTTCTACCAGAGCAGGGAATGTTCAGGAATCAATAGTCAGCAAACAGGATCAAGAGTTTTCGCCACTAAATTTAGAACGGACTATGCCATCAACTTGTGTGACTATAGATATTCGATTAAGTTGCTCTAAAACAGCGTGCACCAGTTTCCTCATTGTCAAAAGTAACTATAAATTCACGCAGATATGGTAAGTAGCGTACACGTTATAGAATACAGTCATTCCTATTGCCTGGTTACTTCTGTGATAAATGCAGCGAATCTGATATTGAATATCGGAAATGGAACACCAGAGGCTAGAAGCTGACTCTAAATTTAGAGCATAAGCTCTAATTGGGTTCTAAATTAGACAGAAACGGTTATTCCTTGTTCCCAATCAATGATGAGCACTAGAAGAGCCATAAACTATGAACACACTACATTTTCTTTTACATGGGTGAGTGCACCAATTGTTTTTTATCCCTGTTTGAATTTTTCCACAAAGCACAATCAAGAATGCTTTTAAAAATATTTGTCTACATGGGAAAGGGAAGCCCCATGTTTTGGCCAAGTGGAAAGACAGGTGGCCATCTGGAAGGGGTCTACTGTATGTCATAGATGAGAATGACCTTCCCTGATGGTAACAAAGTGCCTAAAGAACTTGTCAAGGGGCTTGTCATACGATAGACCAGGTCCTCACCATACCACACAAGAAAGACACTATGTAGCGGGGTCTGCTTTTTCCTTGATGGATGCAAACTCCATTACCGACGATGGGAATTTCGTGTACGTTTTCAGAAAGCACTATGCTGTGTGAACTGCAAAGGAAAAAAAGAAAAAAAAGCAAACAAACACAGGCTTGAATTTTAAAAGAAAATTGAAAAAAAACAAGAAACAAAAGAAACCGAAAACATTTCACGTCTGTACTCCTAGGGAGATAATAAAAACTGTGGATGCTGAAAATGAGAGCATGCACTTTTTAGAGAGACTAAATGTGGCTACGTGCCCTCCCACCTATGTGTAAGCTCAGAGTCAAGAGCAGATTTGGCAGCTGGTCCTTCGGGTATTCATTTGCTTCCATAAATCAGTAGGTGCATTGCCGGAGGGTGTTGACTTTATTTTTCTCTTCTTAGTTATTTATTTTCGATGATTTAAAAATATTATAATTATAAATTCTGGAATTAATGTAACTGTATAAATATAAACTGGTTTTTTTTTCTATATGGAGACCAGAAAATAGAGGCTATGGTAAGCATTTATATAGGAAACTATCCTTCAAATAAAAGCAATAGTCAGAGACAGTATCAAAATATATTCAAGTTTACAAATTTAGGCAACAGTTGATAAGGATATAAATTAATTTCTATTAAAACAGTAACATCAAAAACTCAAATAAGGATGGTGCTTCTTTGATGCACATAAAATCTAGGGAATGCGTAAGTATTTTGAATTCTTGCCACATCGCTAAGTACGAATTCCCAGCATGGATCAAAATCTTGCAAAGAAATTTTGGCAAACAAAACAAAACAAAACAAAAAACCCCAGAAAATATTGAGTCAGTCCCATAAAAGGCAAGAAATAGACTGCAAATAGAAATTGCTTTATTTCCAAGTCAATTCATTTTGGCAAACTACATGGTAATGTGATGTCTTTTATATGACGCCAAAAGAATAGTTTTCAGTGTGAGTCGTGAATAGACTTGTTACTAATGATAAACATTTACTACATGATAGTCAATATTCATAATAGGGTAGATATGGTTTCTGCAATATAATTTAATCAAATGCCATAAGAATTTTCTAGTTTTTTTTTTAACTGACCAACATTCAATTATCCCCGTGTGCGGTTTCTGTGTACAAAGGGAAGACAGCTTCTCTTTCCCATTGCCGCCATGACCCCTGGGGCTGTAAGAATTATTAAGTTCACAGCCACAACTTGGATTTGCTTGGGTGATTAATAATTCTGGAACTTATATAGTGCTACTGGATGGATTTTCCAGCATTTTAATAATAAAGTTGATAAGGATAACTATGGTGAGGGCATTTATGAAGAATTTACTCTATGCTCTGCACGAATCGCTGTTCCTTCTCACTATAACCCCTCTGTATACTCCCAGCAAATGCCTATTACAGACGAGGAAACTGGGTTCAGAAATGCTGGGTAACTCTTCCAAGATTGCACAGCAACAAAGTATTTGAATGACTAAGCCCAAGTGTGTATGCCCCTATAGTTTATGTTTTTTTCCATTTACCCTGCTGTCTATCTTTATGTGGGTAAATGCTTACCTTGTAATCAAGAATTAAGAGACTCCACGTCAGAGGATTTCAAACAAAAATTTAATATGCCACAACAAATAATATTTTATGTAAAAACAAAAAAATATTTCTCATATACTTTGTGACATAATTTCTTAATTTTAATATTGTCCAAATGAATTAATCACTAGGAAAAATGGCGTCATTGCTTTGTTACATTTTAAAATATAATATAATGAAAAATTTTATTACAGACGAAAACTCCTAAAAATGCCCATGACACCAAACATGTATGTGCTGTGCATATATATTGATATAAAATGCTTCAGCATATTTTAAATTCTGTTAATTGGAAGATATCTATTAAATGAGGACATTGAAGAGCATCAAAGTACCCCATTATTTTGCTGATCTCAGCCATTGTCTAAACCCATCATCTGAAACAAAAGTGTGCCAATATTGCCAAGGTTCTGGGGCATCTATTTCCTGACCAAATGCTCCATATTTTAGAGTTCCCTGCAAATGTATAAATATTAGTTTTTGCTAGCAGAATGGATGTTAAGTGCTTAAATATTTTTTCCCCAACACTTTTTAAATAGAAAAGAAAACTTCCTTCTGTTTGACTCAAATTTGCTTTCCAGATGTCCAGGGTCAAAGGTTGGAAATAAAAGTATCCAGAATGGGCCTACTCTAACTAGACAGCATGCCCAAATGTGTGAGAGCCTTCCCAGAGGGCGTCCTTTTGTAGCTTTGTTTTTTCTCTTGCCTTTCCTGGTAAGAAGTCCATATTCACTCTGCTGAATTATGCCATTCTAATTCCGCCTAGACCAAGAGGTCCATGTCTCTTGTATTTATTCCTTAGTAATAGACTGCATTATGAGCCCTTAAAATGATTGTTATAAGTGAATAAATGTGGAAAGTTGCTAATTCTCTTCCTCTTGAGTTTGATGTGCTATGTCCTGCTTGATAACATCTGAAGTGCTCCCTCTTTAACTCAATACTAACATAAGATGAGACACAGAGGGTGAACACACAAAAAGTGGAGACATCATCGACGACTTGGTTCTTTTTTGCTCTGCTGAATGGTTGACCTTTAACAATTACTTTATATTTTAAGAATTTTTTTAGGCCATATTTATTCAGAAAATATTCTGGAAGTTGAAACTTTACCAGAAAATACATTAAAGGATTCCTTTCAAAGGCTTGAATTAGAATGTCTACTTAAAATATCATATTATCAAAACTAAATCTAGAGCAACATCCATAACTTCTGTTCTTCCTAATTCTTTATGAAATGTGCTAAATAGTTTATGATCTTATAGTTAGTAACTTAACAAGTATACAACGAGGGCCTTTTAGAGAAGTGTTCAGCACAGAGCAGGAAGAAAACAATTGGTCCCTTAAGTTTAAGTTGAATTATTGTATGTGTTCTCTTTTTATAGCTTGTTCTAGTGCTTTGAGCGTTTTACATAGATTTTAAAATTACAGGACATCTCACGAAACAGTCTGTAAAACTCTCTGTCTAACCAGTCCACACAGCCCGCTGGAGAGGAAGCCACAGAGAACAGTGAAGGAGGAGCGGAAGCACTGGGAGTGAGAAAGGGCGAAATTATGAGGGTAATAAAATAGAAGCACCGAAATTAACCCATGGTCTGTTATCAACGTGGGAGGACAGAACACACAAACAATGTGTTACAACTGTAAGCACAGCGATGCACTTGGGTTCTGTTCTCAAGGCCTCAGACCCTCCAGTCCAAATGGCACAATGTGTCCGTGTTCAAAAGGAGGGTTTCCTGTACGTTTCCTTTTTGACCATCAGCGAGTCATAGGACAGACTTCTGCCAAAAAAAATCTGTTCACATCTTTCAAAATTTGTATTTAACCAAGGACGACTCTTCTTTGCTCTCTTTAGAGTTCGCTGGACCCATTAAACGTTGTGTCTAAGAAAAATGAGATTGTTAAATTGTACTTCTTGTAAAATATATGAATAAATAATAAAATGTGCTGATATTTTATTAATAACTACTAAATTCTATATATGACCTTAATGTAGGGTTCAATTTTTTTAAACGCTTGGACCTAAGCTTGTTGCCTTGGACAATATATCAAACCAATTAAATAAAAAGAGACACACTGGTTGTAAAACCATTCAGCTGTAAGTCCTATTGAGTGCAATGATTCAGGGTGCACTTTTAAGAGGCAGATTGCAAAGTCATTCAAATCCTGACTGCCCCAATTTGGCTAGTAACTTTACTTATCTGTATTAGTGTTTCCTTACCTATAAATACCTCATAGATTTATTGTGAGGAGTAAAAGAGGCGGCATCTATAAAGTGCTTAGAGCAGGGTCTGCACACAGCTGTTACTGTGAATTAGAATATAAGCTCCACAGAAGGGGGATCTCTCGCCTTATTTGTTCACTGATGTGTTCCAAATACTAGGAGAGTGACACTTTTAATAGCAACCCCAAAAATATTTTGCAGTAAATAACTGAATCTCCCAGTTTAAAGAATTTTTGTGTGTATTAATCAGTTACACTTTCATAGTAATCTATGACTATAATTTAAATTAATAAATAGTATCAGTAGAAGCAGAAGAAATAAAATCCTGTTCAAATGCACAGAAATATACAGAAAAAATAGGAATTAGATTCACTTATTATTAAAAGGATTAATAGATTCTAGTTTTAAAAATTTAAATTCAGTATGTTTCCAAAAGACAAAACTAAGGGGAAAAAAATCACAGAGTAATAGAAAAAAATAGAAATCACATAGAAAAAAAAGAAAACTGTAGTATATTAATAGCTATCAAATAATTGAATTACTACTATAGTCAAAGTTTTATGGATATGTTTTACCAGATTTTCAGAAAAGAGAGAATCTCTCTCCAATCCAAATGTGTCTGCTAGAAAGTGTAAATGAAGATGAGCAGGACAGACAGAGGTCGCTTGTTCAGCGCCCTACAGATAGTTTTCTGTGTTCCTTTTCTCTCTGACGGTCAGTGTTTCAGTGATTTTAGCAAAAAAATGGGACCCAGAATATGCTAATAGCGTGACTCCCCACATCTACCGTGGATTCTTGAAAGAAGCCAGCAACATAAAGTGCTACCATCATGTGGTAGGTTAGGAGCCCGGTCCTTCAATTCCTCAATCTCCTTTCAGAATGGAGAAACAGCCTTCCCCCAGGATTTTCTTGAAAGAGAAAGGTGCGTGGCTCTGTAGAATTAGACTCCACCTACCAAGGGTCATTTCTCCGTCATGAATTCCTAATCTGCCCCATATACTTCCTCCTCATGCTTGACAGAGAAGATAGATGCCACCAGAATTGTCTGTGACTTCTCACCCTTCATCTTCCAGCAGCACACATGAAAATATCCAAAAACATGTTCTAGCTCCCTTGTTTCCTCCAAGGCTGACTCATGTCCAGGTTCACTGTTTTACAATGCCCATTATGTTTTCTCAACATCTTTAATCTCTTTCTTTCTTCTGAGCTTTTTCCTAACCCTCCACCATAGATTAAAAGTAAAACAAATATGAAACGTGTATTAATTTTCTATTGCTGCATAACAAATGACCACAAACTTGGCATCTTAAAATGAACACGAATTCATTATCTTACAGTTGGTGTGGGTCAGGAGTCTGGCAGGGCATGGCTGGATTCTCTGTTTAGGGGCCCACATGACTGAACCAAGCTGTTGGCCAGGACTGCTATCTCATCTGAGGCTCAGGACTCTCTTCCAAGCTTATTCAACCTGTTGGCAACATTTAGTTCTTTGAGGCTGTGGGACTCAGGTCTCTGTTTTCCTGCCGGCTGATGACTAGGGCCTGTTCCTAGGGGCTGCCTCCAGTTCCTTGCCATTGACAGCCCCCTACACACGCACACACATATTCTGCCATAGGCAGCTCACAATATGGTTGTTTGGTTTCTTCTAGGCCGTTTGGGGCACATAGCTCTGACTTCTTCTCAGATCAGCTGGAGAAACTCTGCTTTCAAAAGGGTTACCTGATGAGGTCAGACTCACCCTTTTTGCCATATAAGATACCATAATCCAGAGAGTGACTGGGCACACTTGTGTGGTGATGGATGGTAGTTAGTCTTTGGTTGGTGAACATGATGTAGTCTACACAGAAATTGAAATATAATGATGTACACCTGAAATGTATAGAATTTTATAAACCAATGTTACCTTACATTTTTTTAAAAAGCCATACTTTAAAAAAAGAGAGAGAGAGTGGTGTATTGTATTGACAGTTTCTCTTCACATTTATATCAGAGAGGATTATACAAGGGCGAGGATCATTGGGAGCCATCTTAGAATTCTGCCTTCCACAACACCCAAATCAAATCAGAACAAAATAAAGTCTTTCTTGTACCTCCTTTTCTTATTTCCCTTTACTACTAAAGGTGAGCTAACACTTACATTTACTACTTTCTCTACTTTCTCAACTCTTGTTCCGAAATAGTTTTTTTTTAAAAAAAACTATTCTAAACCCATATATCCTATTACCCACCAGCCGTCTCCACTCAGAACATCTTCAAAAACATCATGCCAAATATGCACTGAACATTTCTTCCCTCCCTTTCACTTCTCTTATTTTGCTAATGTAATTAATAGCCCAATCAACCATCTTTTCTTCCAAAATAAATTCCTGAAATCCTACTTGACTTTGCACTCCCTTACTTCCCACATTTAAGTAGGCATTAGGTCCTGTCAGTCTTACTTAGAAATGTTGGATCTAGTCTCTTTGCAAACAATCTCACCTCTATTTTAGTTCAGCTCTTCTTCAGCAGGTGGGCAGCCTACTTTCTGCTTATCCAACCATCTGCAGTTGCCCCTGTCCATCCTCCACACTGCTCTTCCTATCTGTCTCCCTAAGATGAAAATGTCTAAGGAATGGTTTGAGGCCCCTTTGAAGATTCAAAGTCCACAATACTAACACTATCAACTTGCATAGTTGATAAAGGAGAAGCAGTCATAATATTCCATTCCTTGAAGCCTGATTGGATCAGTCTTAAAAATCACACTATTATACATCTTCCAAATCTTTTATTTATTTATTTATTTATTGAGGACGATCAGCCCTGAGCTAACATCTGCTGCCAATCCTCCTCCCTTTGCTGAGGAGACTGGCCCTGAGCTCGCATCCGTGCCCATCTTCCTCTACTTTATAGGTGGGACGCATGCATGGCTTGATAAGTGGTGGGTAGCATGGCTTAACAGCATGGCTTGATAAGTGGTGGGTAGGTCCCAACCTGGAATCTGAACTGGTGAACCCTGGGCCACCAAAGTGAAACACGCAAACTTAACTGCTGCACCTTGGGGCCAGCCCCCCTCCAAATCTTTCGATGTGCTTGTTTAGACAAGTTTTCTACCTTTCAAAATATCAACAAGGATAGATTAAATAGATTAATCATGCTTATTATTACACCTTCTTAACCCAATTCTACTCTCAATTCACCCCCTCACCCAAATATGCAATTTGAGGAAAAAAATTGATTTTAATTACTTTCTGGTATCTCAGTTAAATCTTTACTGAGATATGCTAGATCTCAGTCCCAGAAAGTATCTCCCAAACTCTCACTCAACTGTTATTCAAGACTTAACCCTCATTAACTTTGAGACTTATGGAGATGGACATCTGTATTTTAAAATCACATAGTAGTTAGAGTTTGGGAATTTTAAAGTTATTAGAAGTTAACGCATCTCATTTGTGTGCAGCTACAGTCCTCTTTTGGGCATGTCATTTACACGGTAGAAATATTTTCTAGATAAGACAACTCTGTTATGACAAAGTACTAAATATCACTGGATAGTGCTTTAAAAACCCTCAGGCCACTAGCAAGCTTAAAATGGGTTTGCGTCTCACATCTTTGCTTTCAAAATCCTGCAGTGACTTTACATATATTTTTCTGGTAATTTAGATATCATTGAGCTGGAGACGCCATAGTGAAAACCTTTAATAATCTTGAAGAAAAATAGCAGTTTGGTACACTAGAAAAGCTTTTTTCTCATATTTTCCCCTGCACATTAAATCTAAAAAATTAATCTCTAAATAGAAGTTTTTGCATTTGCTTATGGAATAAAAATGCAAAATGATCTGAAATACTTTAAAGTATTCGATTTTTCAAACTGTTCCTAACATGACACAATTTAGACTTCAAAGAAATGGTGATTTATTCAATAAAACAAGTTGTGTGGTTTTGAAAGATAGCTCAAAGGATCTTGGCCAATCCATGGTTTCCCTTAAAACGTGGACAGTCTGATCTCAATTTGAGAACTTGAATAATTTCTTCCCCCTTTTTGTAGGCTTCAGTCATTTCAGTTTTAATATTGTATTTCTAAGAGGTGACTAAAAGATTTTCTTTAAAATTTGTCAGTATATTGACACTGATATGTGATACGTAAAAGATTTGCCTACTCAAGTAGAGATAATAGCCACAGTTTTGCTGAAAATGGGCACCAGTTTGAACGAAATACCTGAAACAATTTTCTAAATGAAAACTTTAATAGGAAAGAAAGTACAGTCTGTGAGAACACACGCGTTTTCAAATACTAAAAAATATTGTTTTAGTATATATTGCACTGTGGCTTAAATCAATTTCTTAGATTACTACATTTAAATGATGATACTTGTCTTCAAAAATATCCTTAAAATTATCAACTAAGCTTTTGCTTATGGAAGGCACTTACTGAAACTAAGCAAAGTTAGTTAGAAAGATAATCCCTGAACATTTGGAATTAATGATTCAACAAAAATTTCCCAGGCTGACATAAATAATCACTGAAATGCTTTGAGCACATAGTACGTGGCAGGGATGTTCATTGTAATTATTTATAACTGCATGCTATTATATGTAAAATCTAATTTTTCAGATGAAGAAAATGAGCACAGAGGGACGTGCCTCGTCTAAATCTATTGTCTAAAGTCATCTAGTTAATAAGTGAAACAGGATCCAGACTCAGAGGCCATGGTCTTAACCATTATGGTACACAGCCTTCAAAGAATCAACCTGACTTGACTGAATGCTCTTGATATTTTTAGGTATTAGATTTAAAGAGATAGCTCAATATTGGTATATATGGAGAAATAGACAGAAACTGGCAGCAGAAAGCCAGAAAAGAGAAGAGATAACTGTATACTTTTACTTGTTGAGGATATACCAGGGAAAAAGCTATATTAGTATTTTAGGACCAAAAACTTCTAAAACTATACTAATAAATGCATTTATTTTAATTTGACAGTGATGCTTTGCCACCTATTTTAAATATACCTTTTGTATTTAATTCATACCGAATTTATTATATATATTTCCCTCCATCAGGAAGGCTTCTGATTTTTCTAAAATGAACTATTATTTCCTTCCTTTAAGAACAAATTTTTGAACATTTATGTTATTTTTTGTATTATTCTGTGAACAATAACAACATGAAAGTCTTGCAGAACCTTAATGGAATAAAAATCAAATCGAGCTGCTAGCCAGACAAAGGGCTTTTATAAATTAGTCACTATCATGCAAAGAAAATCAGAAAGCAATTTTCCAAGAACAAAAATTGCCCTCTTTTCTATAAATATGACTCTGATTCGGAGCTATAAAAGAGAGAGCCAGAGAGAGGATGAGAGAGATGAGGGTAGCTGACAACACTACTGGCTGTGAACGCTGAGCTGAACTAGCAACTGACTGACTGGCAGCTTAGAAGATTTTTAAAACTCTTTTAACAGACCTCCATGGATTTTAGCCAAATTCATTACTTAATTTGCCACTAGCCACTATAGTATTTCTGGGCATGTGTGTATACATATATGCAGTCAATTATTTTATGGCTATAGTATACCTATGCTTAATTTTAGTTGACCACAAATCACCTTCGGAGGTAGGAGTGACAGAAATAAGTAAACAGATATAGACAGAAAGATAGATAGAGAGATAGAGAGATAGATAGACCGATAGATAGACAGACAGATGGATAGATAGATAGATAGATAGATAGACAGACAGAAAGACAGGTAAATGAGAAAGAAAGAGAGAATTTGGTGATGTTAAGAATTATTTTTCTTGGCTGATAACAGATAACCCAGAGATACCTCATTGGTTCTCTCTGTGATGGAATTACCCACTTTCTTTCCTAATCTCCATTTACCTTAATCCCATATACTTTTCTAGGACAGAAAAATTAGATTTATCAAGCACCTTTTTATATATTCTTAAGTAAATAATTAAAGAACAAAACAGCTTAAATATTTGTACTCACATTATGATAATTCTGGGATATTTTCAACAAAATGCATACCGAAATATAACCTAGAGCTCGGAAATAATTACATATGGGTTTTTTAATATATATACCAGTAGAATCAACTTCATTAGCTTTAGTAATAGGAGCAACTAATCCATGAATAATTGCAAATAAGTGTCTCAGAAAACCTCATATTTCGAGTCTCCTGTCTCACTCGCTATTTCCTGAGATTAGTATCAGGGGTGAATTGATTGTGGTATCATTTCTGCTTTTTTTTTCACTGAGAAATATTAAAAGACAATGAAATATCCCAAATTTGTATGCACATGTGTTTGCCGTGAGGCCTTCTCCTTGTCATTGTTAACATCTCTGCGTACTGTTCTACCAATTCTAGAATGACTCAGGATTAGTTTTCGGCAAGTGAAGGAGGATTAAAATAAATCCCAAATTTAACCCGTTCTATTTGTACTTGGAATGGCCTTCACTATTTACTCTTCTCTTTCCTGAAACTTCCCAAACTCCCTCCCATAACAAAATAACAGTAGCAACAAATTTGTTGGGATTTTTTTTTTTGAATCTACAGCAAGTAATTTTAAAATGGCCTTTAAAAATGTTATTGTTATGGCCTTTTAGTCTAGAGTAACTTTATGTATTTCTGCAAATTCAACCAATGACTTCTACCCCAAGGAGCCATTGACTGCAAAGATGTGATCTCACCAGATGGGGATGTTGCATCAGGAAAGAGCACTCTTGTGGAGTAAAACAAGGATTTTCCTACAGCAGGGAAGTACAGGGGCCAAAACCATCTGTGTTTTCAAAGTTTGGACATGAAATAAGAGATGCTTAAAAACATTTTGAAAATATTTAATTGTGCTGCTAATGTAGGTGATTTACATTAGTTAGATATTTGCAAGTTGACTTGATTTATTTATTTATTTTTTCCTTTGTATCCTGCTAGCAAAAAGGATTTATCAACTGCCCTTTCCCCATCCAGGAAGAACATTTATGAACATCTGGGTAAATGATAATTTAGGAGGGTAAGATGTGGTTGATTTCATTTTTTTTTGGTCTCTTGAGATGCGACTGTAGGTTAGTTCTATTTTACCACTTCAGTTTGTTTTCATTCCATTTTCTATTTCTTTGCCTTTGAGAGGATGCTGCTTTCTTAAGATCTCCACGTGGACAGCTATTCACAAATGTAATAGGCAACTGCTGATACATTTTTGTGTACATTACATTTTAACTACTACTCTTTTATCATAATTTTAAAGAAAAATAGGTGTGGTTGACAAAATAAGTTTTGTTCATTTGATCATCAACATTTCAAATATGTATTGACAGAGTTGTATGACGTGCTTTATTACGTGTCTCTGAGGTGGACTGTGTCTATTTTGGGCTGTAGAGGAACAAGTTTTCAGAACTTCAATTTGTGGAGTTCTTTGAGTCAATTAGCTTAAAAATACCTATGGATAAGAACCCACAAATATACACATAAAAGGGCAAATTTTCACCTAATTTTCTCCCTATTTTGCCCCAAGTAAGCAAACAAAAAAATTATAAGATACAAAGTTCACTCAGAAATTATTTATTAGGCCTGAATGAGCTATAGATATTATAAATTTATCACTCTGTATTTCAATTCAGGGAACTAAAGAAATTCTTCAAATCTGACTATCATGCCTTGTTTTTCAGGTTACTTTGTCACATCTCTATACCTACCAAAAGTGGATCTGAGAAATAAAAATAATGGCAATAAGATAAGAACAAGAAGAAGAAATGTATCCTAAATATTTATAAGTACAAAAAACCCTCCAACTCCACCTCCCATAGGTCTAGGGCAGTTACTTCTAGGAATTTCAAAGGGGCTGCCCCACCACCTCCAACAATCCTCTGCTCTGTGGTTACCAGACATTTTCCATCTTGATCTTTCTTCCTGTTGTGGCTCCCACTTAACCAATTCCATGGTCTGAAAAGCTGTCATCAACTGTTCATCATGAAACCAGGAATGACCGTCCAGAAGGAAACATTTTTTTGTTTGGCTTCAACCTGATTTAAAATATTAAATCAAATATTATTCGAAGAATAAAGCATTGGGAAATTTCGCATTAACAAAATATGAATTTTCAGCACAGTGGACCACGCTGAGTAGGAGCAGTACCTACATCCCATGGAGGCATAAGGATGCAGTGAGATCATTATTAACAATATCAATAGCTAGCATTTATTGAGTGCCTACTGTGTGCCCAGCACTGAGCATACATTATCGAGATTAGTCTACATAAAGTTCTTAGCTCAGTACCTAGCACATACTAAGCCTTGAAGAAATATTAGCTGTTATTATCATTGCTAATTTTCCCAACTTCCATGCAAGACATATCATTATTCCCATTTCCCAGGTGAGGAACTTGAGGCTCAGAGCAAGTAGCTGGCTCAACAAATATTAGCAATTTTTAGATAGCAATGGCTAATCTTTATAACTACCTCACAAGGTAGGTATTATTCCAATTTTGTGAATGAAAGCTCTGTAGTTCAAAAAAGACAACTTGAGTGAAGGCCCAGGATTTGAACCTGACTTTGTGTTCAGAGCTCCTGTTGCCCTCCCTCGCCCCATCTCCGGATAAGTTCCATCTGCTCCGTGTGCAGTCAACTCCCTACGCCCTGTCTTATCCATGAGTTACAGAGATGCTCCTTCAGATGAGTAGTAGGGGTATGTATATTTCTGCGGTGGGAGGGTGGCAGGGAGGGGTTGGAAGAAAACTTACTGCTAACCCTAGGAGCAGCCGAGCTACAACAATATTCATAGGGGCTTATTATGTGCCAGCTACTGTGCTAAGCATTTCACATAAATTATCAATTTGGTTTTCAGAATAACCCTATGAGGTAAATATTGCTATTGTCCCCATTTACTGAGAGAGGACACTGAAGCTTCTATGACTTAAGCAGTCAGGTCACACAACAACCAGTAAGGAACAGTCAAGACTGGAACCAGATAGCACCTCTTCTGTCACTTCAGTATTTATTGAGTATCACATTGGTGCACATTTCTCAGTCCTAGAGCTTGAGGGGGTTATAAAAATAGGTTACAACCTAGAGTGGTTGGAACTCCAGCAATACCTATTATGATTTTGCCTTAAAAATGTATTACACGCAGGATCTTGGGGAGATTAACCTGGCAGAAGGTGGAAGACTGGTCTGGATTAAGGGTACTAGGAAGGAAGCTATTGCTATGGCTCAGGCATATACTGAGGAGGGTCTTGGCAGGTGTGTTGGCAGTAAAGTTGTTTTTACATAAAACACTCAGTCTCTTCAAACCAGAAGGATACGTAGATGTAATGTCAACATAAATTACTGACTTGGAGTGCCTCTAAAGGTAAAAGCAGTTATTTATCCTCATGTATAGACAAAGATGCATCACGTTCAACACAGCACAAAACTGCTCCCAGTAAGGAAATAATTTTCAAATAACAGCACAACTGATGCTTAGCTTGTAAGCATTTTCTGATGTAAATGAATAATTGTTTCAAATTTCTTCATTCAACTTTTACTTTAACACCTGCTTCTTGAGCGTTTTCTGTGTGTCTTGAACCAGGGTTTTCAATCATATGATAACAACATACCGGAAACAATCCCAACCAATGAAAGAGATGGAAAAGGAGGATGTAGTGTTCTGAAATCCTTATCTTGTCACCATCTCATTTTCCCCATTTCTGAATAGGTACATTCTTACATTGTACCTTTCCTCTTGGAAATCATGTGTAATCATATTTCTGTAAAACAAAACGCATGTTTCTTAAAGAAATCCTGCGGTGAATGCTTTGCTGTTCATTAATCACCTTCGGTGTATCTCGTGTCACTCTTGAATCTCACCATCTCTCGGGCTTCACTTGAGGATCACCTGTATTGGTCTTGCTCAAACAACTCACACGATGAGCCCTCCTCTATGTAGAGGCAAAGATCAACACCAAAGTTACAAAATAACAATGACCTCGAGAAAAATTCCAGGAAATAAGAAAGCTACTTTCTAATCCAGATGAAAAAATTTGAGCTGTTTAGCATTTCGGTGTCAGTAATCATTAAGGTATTTTTAAGTATATTTTATCCCACAGAGAATGTGCCAAATCTCATTTCTTAACTGTTTTTCAATCAGCTGCACTTGTGGTGATACAGGAAACAGAAAATGGTCTGAAAAAAGGGGATACACTGAGTCAAATTTGAGTCATGGAATCTGATGTTTTCCCGAAAAGTACCTATTTCCTTTCACATCTCTTTTGCTCACAGTTGAAATGATGAGGAATAAATGACCACAGAAAGCTACAGATTTCTCTAGCACAAAAACTAAACAGAGGCTCAAATCAGAATCTTGTCATGAAGGAGTGGGAAAATCAGGTGTGACCAGGCTCCAGATGCGTGTGTGTTTGCACACAGTGATAGCACCACATTCTTTGGCCACTCCCACGCTACCGCAGGGCATGCTTTAGTGAGGAATGCGTACTTAATTGTGACAAGCCAGCCAGCTCCTTCTTCAGTAGCAAATAAAACCCAGAAAGTTCTGCCATGTCACAGCTATTTAACAATTTTCGGAAGGCCTTTGATATTCATATTTCACATATCAAACACTAGCTTTATGTAAAGCTTTGATTTCTAATGTTTTGGGATGCACATTCTACTTGAATGGACAAAATGTGAGCCAGATAGAGAAAATATTATGATGCATAAATAAAATCAAAATATTGTGCAACGTAAATTCAAATTGCCTGTCTCTTATTCTCTATTTTTATTTTTATCATCCTGTCTTATAACGTTAGAATATCAATAATAAATATATGTGAACATAAACTATTTATGCCATTTCTTTGGCCAGAAGGCTAGTTGATATTTAAATAAAGAAAAAAGAATCAGTGAAAAAGATAACTGGCTTCCTGTTTACATAGATATTATAAAATTGAGTTGTTCTTTAATTAAAAGGTTTATAATTAATTGCAATCATTATTAACTGGAATTAATTAGAGTCTTTACATTCTCCCAAAGAACGAGTTTCCACAAGCATATTTGACCTTAAGATATTTTGCATTTTATATCAGGAATCTCAAGTCTGATAGTAAAAGTCTACTGAGATCCTTAATAAATATATGCCATCTCTCTTAAGCTAAAATATTTTTAATCCTAAACATTTATATATGGGATGAACATGAATTATTTTTACCATCTTATTGGTGTCATTTTTATTGTTGATACTGCTCTTTAATTGATTTCTAGGTAGAATGCAGCCATAACAGCTAGAGCGTTAGCTTAAGTGTGGAGTTACTTCTAAGAGATTTAAAGGGCGGTTGACGATTGAAGGGAGCTTTAGAGGAAGTAAACCAGAGGCTTAAGACTTTGCGGGAATGTCAAGGAAAATGACATGGAATTAGCAACCATGTTTTTGGGGGAACGTCTTTCATGGGTGTAATAGTGGGCCCACGTTGACTAGCCACACAGTTAAATTGTTGCTGTGAGGGGCTGGGAAGGCATGTGACGCGACCTACCTCAAATGCCTGAATGGGGTATGAAAGAAAAACATGACCCAGTCAGAGGTGGAACAGAGAGGGAAAATTAGGAGGAAAATCCCTTTAAAAAAACCTGTTTCTGAGTTCCAGCTTGCTGCAGTTTTGTCCTCGGAGCCTCTGATGTAAATTTACTTTCGTTTGGGAGTGATTCATCTATGAAAAAGATGTTAAGTGTGGCCGGCAGACAGAGCTGGAGAGATAGGAGCAGAGATCAGCTCTGTGGGGTGGGAAGAGCATTGCTCTGGTGTCAGGGGTGGGTCCCTGGCCTGGGTGTGTGACCACGTAGCTGACCACGACTGGACACGGGTCACTTAAACCCTCTGGAACTCGGTGTCTAACTTTGTTAAATGAATGCAATGCACTAAAACATTTCTAAGATTAGCTGATATTCCAGATTACAGACTAGACCCAGTCTGGGATTTAGAGGAAAGTTTTAGAAACATAGGCAGAGAGGGTACTTTTATTTTTCTTAACTAGAGTGAGAATTATCTCCACTCTCTCATCCTGCTGAGAAGCGCCTAAGAGGCCCAGCTGAACTGGTGGGCGAGACGCGACAGTGTAACTACTCTGATTTGGACTTGTTCAGGGCTGTATTGACTACGCATCCACGACGCTCACCTTAGGAGCAAGTGCTGAGTTCTAATTTGATGCAGCAACTCATTCAGGGCAATTTTCTCCTGTAAGTAGAATTTACTATTAGTAGTATAGATATTTTAAGAAAGGTGTATTAAAGGACATTAACTCGGCAGAGAGTACTGAGTGTTTGGCACAAACTGTAGGTCTGAAAGAGGAAAAGGGTTAAGTTTTAGTCTTTTTTCATTTTTCTTTCTGCCGTCGTTCTATAAATATAAATCTATAAATAAATGAGTGAGCGAGCAAGCAAGTAGTGAGGGCTACAAAAAATGCTCTATTTTTTTAATGAAGAAAATCCCATAAATCTGAAAAAAGATATCTGAGAGTAGATAAGTCTGCTGTGCGGGCTACACTGAAATGGTATTAATGCAGAGAAATGCAGTGGTATCAGAACTGAGATAATCATTGGTCTGATTATGGATTTTTAGAAGAATACCTGCTCACAGAAAGGCTGAGTCAAGTTAAGGGAAGACGGTGAATAATACTTTTTGAATCAACAATGTTTTATATTTTGCGGCAGAAGAACTACATTCCTCACTCACAATTTGATTTTCCCTCGGGCTAAATCAGATCAAAGCCAGGCCATTGTGGTATCCTAATCAGTCACAACATGATTACTGCTTGTCTGTTCTATAGCCCATTCAGCTTATTTGTTTATAAATATTGCAGTATAGTCTTTCATGATGCTCACTGGCATTTGGGAACATCCGCTAACCATGACTTGATTTGATAAATAGCAGGAAATACAAGAGATTGTCAGGATATGGTCCATGACCTGTACCTTAGAGTGGTGTTTCTTAAAGTATGCCAGCAGCAGCAGCATCACCTGGGAACTTGTGAGAAATGCAAATTCCTGGGCCGTCCCCAGACCTACTGATCTAGAAATACTGCGAGTGGGGCCCGACATCTGTGTATCTGTGTTTTAACAAGTTCTTTAGGTGATTCTGACGTATGCTAAAGTTTGAGAACCATGGCTCAGTGGTTCTCCAATTTTGGTATTCATAAAAATCATCTGACGAGCTTATTTAAAATGCACAGAGTGATGTAATCCCAATCAAGATCCCAATAGAATTTTCTTTGTAATTTGATCAATTGATTCTAAAATCATGTGGAAACTCAGAGGGCCAATAATAGCCATGGGAAATCTGAAAAAACCCACAGAACTGGTTAGTTTACACTATAAGAAATGAACACTTAATAAAAGCTATAGTAATTAAGCCAGTGTGGTGGAGGGCAAGAATAGACAGATAGGTTGGAAGAGAGAGTCCAGGAATGGACCCACACCATGTGGTTATCTAATTTATGATAGAGTTGACACAAACACAGGAGCAAAAGCACAGTCATATGCCACTTAACTATGAGGATTCATTCTGACAAATGCCTTGCTAGGTGATTTTGTCACTGTGCAAACATTATAGAGTACACAAACACAAACCTAGATAGTATAGGCTACCACATACCTAGGCCATATGGTACTAATCTTGTGGGACCACCATCATATATGTGGTCTGTTGTTGACCAAAATGTCATTAAGTAGCGTATGAATGTGTATCCTTTTCAATAGATTGTATTGGGTTAATCGGATGTACATGTGGGAAACAAATGAATCTCTACCTCATTCCAGGCACAAAAATCTATTTCAGATGGACTATAAATAAAAACATAAAAGACAAAAAAAAAAACAAGCTTTGAGATGGAAACAGGAAAATATTTTCATGAATTTAGTATAGAGAAAGATCTGTTAAATAAAAAACAAAGAATGTTGATTACAACAGAAAAGATTTGACCACATTAAAATTAAGGACTTCTTTCTTAAAAACACTAAGAGAATGGAAAGGCAAGCTACGGGGGTGGGGTAGAGGAGATTTACAGCATATACACATAGCTGACAAAAGACTTGTATCCAGAGAGTTTAAGAACCTCCCAAGTTAAAATGCAGAAAGTAGACTACCTTTTAAAAATGAGAAAGAGACTTTTACAGGCACTTCGCAAAAGATCACGTCCAATTGTATAATAAATATGTGAAAGAAAAGGTGCTCAACTTTCTTAGACATCAGTGAAATGCAAAGAAAACTACAATTTGACACCACGATACTCCCACCAGAAAACAGTCAAAACTCAAAAGACAGAAAATATCAAGTGTTGGCTGATGATGTGGAAAAAGGGGAACTCTCTTAAAATGCTATCATTTCTACTCCTAGATAGATATCCAGTAGAAATGCAAACGCTTGATCACCACATATGTTCGAGAATTTTCCTAACAGTAGTATTTGTAATATTACCAAAGTAGAAATGACCCCTCAACAATATAATGGATAAATAAATTTTGGTATATTCATTCACTGGAACACTATACTGCGGTAAGAAAGAAAAAAACACAATTACACATAAAGCTTGGATGAATTTCATAAACATAATGTCAAATATTTAAAAAGTGCCGTGTGCGATTCATTCCTAAAAGCTCAAAAACAAGAAAAGCTACTTTATGGGAATACAAGTTGATGGCGGGTGTGTGGGACAGGAAGAGCGCACAGAAGGAGGTCTCTTGGAGGAATCTATTAATGTTCTGTTTTGGACCTGGTGCTGGTTACACGGGTGTGCTCAGTTTATAAATTTTAATCAGCTAAATAATAACGATAGGTACACTTTTCTGTTTGTGGGTTATACTTCAATAAAAAGAAAAGTTTCCTAAAAAAAAATCACAAAGCACAGTGAAAGCTGCATTTAAAAAACACCAGTGAGGACAGAGGCAATAGTAGTTTGGCCTGAGGTAGAAGCAGGCGAGACAAAGAAACGCAGATGAATTCAAAGGTAGGATGAAGAAGTAGAACTGACAGAACTTGGTGACGAAGGGTGAAAAGAGCAAAGTGCAGGTAGTGTGCAGATTACCTTCCAAGCAACGCCTGTTAGAGAGGTGCATGCAGCAAGCAGTCGGATTAAGAGGAATTCCCAGAGCTGTGTGGGAGAGAAGGAGGAGGTGCCCCATTGGAGGTGGAACGGGGAAGCAGACTTCCTGCGCTTTTCAGATGAAGTATCTGGGCTGTTGATTGTTTCCCCTTTGTGACTGACTTTCCTCACTGACTGCTTCCAGTATGACACCTTCTCCAGCTTTTCCTCCTACCTCTTTGATTGGTCTTTCTCAGTCTTACTTGCTGCTTCCTCCTCTGGAAAACTCAGGTCTCTGTTCTAAGTCCCTTTTCCTTCTCTATTAATGTAATGAATCAGCCTCAGGTTCATGACGTTAAACGTTTTCTTTGCCAAGAATCTCTCCTCCAGATTCGTACACACAAATGGCTCCTTGACTTGCCCACTTGTATTACTCAAAAGTATCTGTGTCTCAAATTCAACATAACCAAATTGAACTAATTATTCTATCTCCAAATCTAATCCTTTCCCAGAGTTTCTTTTCTTAGTGAGTGGCCCCACCAAAAATGTAGAAATATGGACATCATCCTTGTCTCCTCCCCTTGCTTACCCATTCCGTCCAACGCTGGATCTTATCAATTTTATACACCCATAATGTCTTTCAAGTCTGCACACTTGTCTCCGTCACCATCACTGCCACCACCCTTGTCCAAGCTGCCATCATCTTTTGCCTCAACCACTGCAGTGGCATCTTCACTAATTTCCTCTCAGACACTCTTGACCCTTCCCCTCCCTCAATTTATTCTTCACACTCAAGCAAAAATGAT
This sequence comes from Equus przewalskii, assembly GCF_037783145.1. Lineage (NCBI taxonomy): Eukaryota > Metazoa > Chordata > Mammalia > Perissodactyla > Equidae > Equus > Equus przewalskii. The sequence continues at coordinate 82,751,157 of NC_091845.1, read as the reverse complement.
CTATTCAATATGTAAAACTGATTTTGTCAAATGCATACTTAAAATTCTTCAAAAACTTCTGATTAATTTTAGGATTAAGACTAAAGTCTTCAACAAGGTGTGTATCATCCTGTCCCTCCCTATGTGCCCACTCATTCTCCACAAAAGTGTCACTTGTCTTGTTCTCCTGTCACAAGGCTTTTGTCCTTGCGGCACCTGACAGCCTTCCCCAATGCACCCATCCGCTAATGACTACTCACCGGTTACATCTCAGCCCAACCCTCAGTTCCTCAGGGAAGACTGTGAGATTCTTCAGAACGTGCCAGGTCCTTTATAGACCTTTTCTTTAAAGCACCTCTCACAGGTCAATTTCTATTCTTCCGTTTGATTATTGGTCAATGCCTGTGTCCCTCCCTAGGTTGTAATCTCCATGAGGACAGGAAGCAACTGCGCACGGCACCGTACCCAAGTACCTAGAACAGAGCCAAGAACACTTCATGCTCAGTAAGTATTTGATGGATGAAAACCGTTTGGGGAAAACAGACTTCATAATAAATGGCACTGAGAAGTAAGAGGATGTCATGAGCTCACTGTGCCCTACGGATGTCAGGCAAAATCAGACAAAAAAGAAATCTAGTTTAGGGAACGAAAGATTAAAATTGACCTCCTCTGATTTTGCATAGGCTGCCCTTGACGCTCAGTTTAATGTTAGCCCCTCCTTACAGTATTCAAAGAGGTCTTCAGCTAGCTCTGGAAATTAGACACCAAATCATTGGCTCAGAAGAGTTTGGTTAAATCATAGATTTTAATTATTTTTCTCCTTTTAGAACATTGTCTGACTTATTTATTTAATATCTCCAGGAATAAAGATTTCAGGATCACAAGTTCGGGGACTAAGGGACCTAAAGAAGTTGATTCTGAGACTTTTTCACACTTACGGAACACTTGTTTGCAGAAAGTGGAGTGCTGATAACAACTTAATAGCCCCGGCAGCTCCACGAGAACCCAGCACAGGCGGAATGGATTAAGTTCTGCTTTGGGGGTGCGGAGGGACTTTTTCTTTTGTGAAATGTGAGATCTAAAATAATTTGGTTTCTCGCCTCTCGCCACTATTCTCACTCCACACTTGCCATTTTACATACGATTATTGAGTTGACCCCAAAGACTTTTAGGTTGGGAGGTGCAAGGTCAGTGTCCCCGCCACCTCCCAGCCTCCGTCTGTACCTACCTCAGACATGTCTTTGTACTATCCCTGCTGGACACTGCACCTTTCCGTAATTATAAATGTCTGTTTCCAGTCACTTCAAAGCTTTCCCAGCACTGGGAGTCCTCCTTCAAAGCCGCTGCATTGCTGAGAAACTTGTGTCATTGACAGGAGGTCCTGCTTTGAAGTTTTTCACGCCATTTATTGATTTCCCCCCTTTAAAGATGCTCAGATTAGAAAATGTTTCACCCCCTTTGAAAATGTGCATATTTTCATGATGCGGAAGGGTTAATCCTTTGAAGATATTTACATTTTATAGCAACGTCCTTATATGAAGAAACTTGACATCGGAAATGCCACATGCTTTACGGAGCTCTCCTTTTCTCTGCTGGATCCTTCAAGATCAAGATTCTCCCAATTTAGTGTGTTGTTGGTTTTTATATTACGTTTTTGTTCCTTTTTATGCAATGCCAAAGTAACTCAATAAATGTGCTAAAGTGAAAGAGCTTGCATGATTTGGAAATGGCCTTTATCCCAGTTGTTTATACCGTCTACTTACAGTTGGGACACTTTTAAGGTTTGGGAATGTTTACAAAGTTTCCTGGATTTCATGACCATCTGCAGTGTCCTAATATTATACAGAACCACCCACGCAAGTTAGCTTTGAAAATTAGCTCTATGCTAATTTTCATACAGCATATTTTGTACATATTTTTCTTTATGTGTATGTGCTTACGCCTCAGTTTCCTAATCTCTTAAAGAGGAGAATAGGGAATGCCATGAGGATTACATTAAACAACTGCACTTAGGGAGTATCGGCCACATTGCGACTTAGCTCTGCCTATGGCAATTAAATAGCCAAATCCAATGAAGTCGACACTGGATCACAGTCTATGGAATGCTTTAGATATTAGCTTCAGGACTGTCCCTGCTGATCAGAAGGACACTACCTTCTGCTCTAATTAGCTGAGCTCAGCATTCTGTCACTGGGAATTTCTGTCACTTAGCTTAAGACTTCGATTACTGTTCAAATAAAGTACTGTCGGGAGGGGTAATCCTTTCAGTCCTCAGTGTAAACGAAGATTCTGAAAGCACGTTATGATTGCTGAAAGCAAAGAGAAGAGAAAAGGAGGAAACCGGGCTGAAGAGGAGAAAAGGAGGTGGGGAAATTGAGGAATGATGGGGTAAAGGAGAACTCCAAGTGTGAACTCACACACAATTCTTTGAAAGGTTTAAAACAAACACAGCATGCAGACACACACGGACACACACAGCCATGAACCTAACTTACAGCTAAATATGAGAAGTAGTGGTATAATACACTGCATTACAGGTGCTAAATCTAGAATGCCACACATAAAAAAGGAAATAAACATAACCGAGATGAGTTTTGACACCTAGCAGACTTGTAAACTCCTATTAAATGTAGTCTAGCTATTAACCAGGAATCATCTATGACCTCTCTGTGGGTAATAAAAGTAAAGCCATACTATTTAATTTCTGTGTTTGGCATAATAAAATTGTAAACGTAATGCCAGGGAAACATTTTCATTTTCCTGGATGTCAGTAATTAACTTTCATTTCTCTAGCACTTTAAATGTATTGCTTCATTCAGTAATTTAATCATTCATTTATTTAATATTTATACAGTGTTAAGGAAGTACAAATGGCCAATAAACATGAAAAGATACTCAGCTTTCCTATTCATGAGGACAGAGTAAGTGTAGACAACAGAGAGGTACATATGTTATCCATTGGGTGCCTAATAATATGGAGTGTTGTTAGCGGTGGGGAAGAATTCGTATTCATATATGTTGCTGGTGAATATATAATTCAATGCAGATCTTTGGAGAGTAATTAGGAAATATTTACAAAAATGTAAATGTGTAAATCCTTCAACCCAGGAACTTTTCCTCTCAGCTCTACAGGGAGAGACACTGTGGTAAGAGAAAAAAAGGAGGAGGAGAAGGAAGAAGAGGGAAGAGAGGAAAAAGAGAAAAAAAATTACTCAAACATCTAAATATGCATCAATAGGGGAACATTTAAATGAATTATAGATAATCCATTGCATACAATACTACCCAGCAGTGAATTAAAAAAGCATAAGATGCATTTCTATGCCCTGAGAGGGAAAGATTGTTCAACCACATGGAAAGAGAAAAAAAGGTTGTAAAATCATATATACTGCGTGATATCAGTCACACAAAATGCACAAAGTGTACCTTTCATGTGTATTCTTATGTGTGTAAAAAGTAATAACAATGCCTATTTCTGCTCTGGGGCTGCATTTAGGATGTTAATTAGTGTGGGCTCTTTATCTCTATTAAATATTACATGAAGAACGTATATTTTCTTTGTGTAATTAAAAATAAATTAAATATGTATGCATTTCATAGATCATCCTCTAAACAAGTGAATATACTAGATTCTATTCCAAATATGCAAACATTCAACTTGTCCATTAGTCATTAAATGTGCATCTAATTTTGTGCAAGATTTTGCCAAAAATCTAACGTGCTGCTTGTTATTAATTTCTTGGGAGCACAAAAGGGACATACCTCTATGCTTTTGGATTGGGTATATCCCAATTACCCCAACTACTGGCCCAGAGACACCCTGGATACAAGGCGTCTGCCTTGGTGTACGCACTCAGTGGGCACAGTCAAGGACCGTGTAGAAGCCGCAAGGTCGAATGTACTTCTCTACATCACCCCATCTCCCAACAACTGCCCTGCACTCCAGTTACCAGAGGGTCTCCCGGCAACAGGGCACTAAAGGAAAAGGAAGGCTGGGAACCTGGGCTTCTCCATCACATCGTTGTAGATTAGCTTCCAAATTCTTCCCCATTTCCTCAAAATATTGGAAAATAGAACAATACATGTCTTGAATTGCATGGGTGACATCAAAATATTCAGGTTCCAGAGACACTTCATGTCAAAGATTCCCTCCTCACCTTTTCCCAATCTCTCTTATAAGAAAAAGATATATTTCATACTCTTAAAAGAAACTCAGGCTCTGACACTTACACTTTCACTACCAAATCAGAATGCGTAGTTCAAGTTGATTTTGAACATAGTACAATGAATTCCAGTATACTGATTCTCTTCTGAAGTCTTAGAAACTATAAAGAAAAAAATGTATACCCCTTGTTTATGAAAGAACAGAGTAGCTATTGTAGTAAATTGTTGCAATATATTTGTCCTTAACATTTATTATACAACATGTACATGTTTGTTCATTAAGGTATAGTTTCTTTCGAAATTGCTCTATTTTTTACATCCTTAGGATTTTCCTCTGGATTTTAATTTATTTCCAACACCTAAGTCTTGGCCTGTACTACTAGCCTGTCTAGTTGATGTCTAGACCTTTCATTTTGAAGGTTAAACATAATTTTCATCTGGCCTGTCCTAGATTGTGGTCTTTGTGAAACAATTTTACCTTATTGTTTTCTCACTAGTGAATTTTGTCAGAGAAGGCTATCAATGGCAGTTCTTTCTCAAAGTCATGGACCCACACTATTTTCCAGTGAATACGTGGTAGACTTTACTGGCCTTTCTATGCAGTCGTCCATTGTTTCATAGAATTATTTGATTCCAACAAGGACATTAAGATATAGTATTCAAAGGGAAAACCCAAATTCTTAAGAGCTATTTGTCTTCAATTATGAGCATAAAAGCAATACCAGAGAATTAAATTATCCAAAGTAGAATGTCCCATTAAGATTTAGGGAAAAAACTATTGATAACAGGATAGAACATGTGCCTATAGATTTTTGTCTACTAATAGCTTATCTAAGGTTTTAGTTTCTATAAAAACTTCACACATGTATTTCTTTCTCTCCTGAAACTGAAAGTGACTTTATAATCATTAAACAACATGTGGAGGCTGCCAAGTGAGAGTGGGTTGGTTAGTTACCTGTGTTTCTCCCCATGGAATAATGGGAAGAATTTTCCCTTATATACTACAAGCATTTTGCAAAACTTGTTGAGCTCTCTAAACTCCAAAATTTAAAACAAAATAAAAATGCTGAACAAAATTGACTTTTGATACATACTTGGACCTATCAGGGAACTGAGGTAGCAGGGCAAATCACCACACCAAATTTTGGAGAGAAATTCATCCAGAGAGCTGAGGTCTGCTTACCTGAAGCAGAAGCTGCAGGAGCCACAAAGAGATGGCAAAATTTGTATTGTAATTTTGATGAAATGCTAGAGACTGAGTATGAACTAGTACGAGAATGAGAAACTCCTGGAGGCCGCAGTCTTAGAGGAAGCCCTACAGTTTCTTGGCCCTTATCTCCAAGAACCCCATCAGGTTCTCACTGTGAGGATCTATGAAAGATCCCTTTCTGGCTTTGGCAAGATGAGGGGAAGCGTAATTATTGTGAAACATGCCCAGAGCATTCTCCATAACAAGTCCTACTCTCCAAGGGAAAAGACTATATCAGAGCCGTATTCCACTTGGGACAAGGGCGTTGCCTCCACTCCTGACCCTTCTAGCCTTTCCGTATCACTTAGGGAGGACAAAACACTAAGAAGGTGGATTAGGTCTTCAAGAAATGAGATTGGGAATTCTGTATCCAAGGAAAGGAGTAGGGGGCAGGGTGACAGAAAAGCTATTCCATGGGAGAAACTTGTTAGATTCCAGCCCAAGACAGAAGCCCACTAAAAGACTGAGACTTAATCAGAAGAATGTAAAACTTTCTCTCCCCTCTCCTACACTTTACCACCACATCAACAGGGCTCCAGTGTAACAGTGGATCACAGATGAAAGTGCTATGAGACACACACTGTCACTAAGGAGGAATGCTTAGAGAACTCAAAGTAAAGAGGGGAGATAAGAAGCAAGGTCACTAGAGAAATTTAAAGCCTCTACAGCAACTATGAAACAAAGGTCAACTCATAGCCAGACTAATGCAAATCCTTGCACTAAAGGCCCATTTACCTCAATTCCCATTCTAGATACAATATGTCCTGCTTTCAACAAAAAAATTTACAAAGCATGCCAAAAGGCAAAAAAAAAAAAAAAACAAAAAAACACAGTCTAAAGAGACAAAGCGCTCATCAGAACCAGATTCAGTTATGATACATATGTTGGAATGATCAGATCTGGAATTTAAAATAACTTTTATTAACGTGTTAAAGGATCTAGTGGAAAAAGTAGCAACATGCAAGCACAGATGGGAATGTAAGCAGAGACAGAAATGTTAAAAAAGAATCAAAATGAAATGTTAGAAATAAAAAAAGACTGTAATAAAAACGAAGACTGTCTTTGATAGTCACATCAGTATACTTGATACAGCTAAGGAAAGATGCAGTGCGCTTGAAAATAAGTCAATAAAAACTTTGTTAACTAAAAGGCGAAGAGAAAAAAAAGAACGAAAGCAAAAACAAAAATAACTGACCAGATGTTCAAGAACGGTGGGACAATTTCCAAAACTGTTACATACATGCAATTGTAATACCACAGAGAAAGGAGAGGACGAAGGAGAAGAAATATTTGAAGGAATAGCAGTCAAAAACTGTCCAAAATCAATGGCAGATACCAAACCACAGATCCAAGAATCTCAGCAAACACCAAGCAGGATAAACACTGAAACAAAAAATCAAAACCACAACTTGGCTGATTGTGTTCAAGTTGCAGAAAATCAAAGACTGAAAGAAAATTCTTGAAACAAGCTAGTAAAACAAAACCAAACCACTTACTTAAAGAGAAACAAGGACTTCTTGTCAGCTAGAGCGCAAACAAGAAGAGAACGGAGTGAAATGTAGAAAGTGTTGAGAGAAGCAAAAGACCAACGCAGAATTCTATACTCAGTGAAATTGTTCTTCAAAAGAAGCAAAATAAAGCCTTCCTCCAGCAAATAAAATCTGAAGGAGTTCAACGCTAACAGACCTTGCTGGCAAGGAGTGTTAAAATAAGTTCTTCAGGCAGAAGAAAAATGATGTGGGTTGGAAACTTGTATCTACGTAAAGAAAGGAAGAGGAATAAATAAAGGAGAAATAAAGTATTTCATATTCTTACTTTTAGTTTGAAAGATAACTTTTTAAAGTAATTATAGTAGTAACATGAATGATTACAGCATATGATGTTCTATTATTGAAATGAATTATGGAAATATATCACAAAGGACAGGAGGGAGGAATTAGAATAGTCTCTTATAAGGTAACTATCTACACATCAAGGATATAATGTTCTCTGTTTCCTCTCTTCTCATCCTTTCTCAAAACCACTCCAGTCAGGTTTTTCACCTCCACCACTTTACCAAAAATGATCTCTCCACGTCATCAATAAACTTAATGTTGCTCAATCCAGTGGTACATGTTTAATCTTCATCTTACATGACCTATAAGCAATTTTTGACTCAGTTGATCACTCTTTTCCTCTTGGACGTTTCTTCACTTCGCTTCCCAGATATGACATCTTTCTGGGTTTTTTCCTACGTCTCTGGCTGCTTCCCATTCGTCTCTTTTACTGGTCTGCGTCTCCTCTAAACCTCAGTCTCAATCCTTGGTCATTTCTCTTCTCTTACTGATCCTCCCCAGAACCAAACTCCACGCTCATATATTCATCAGCTTTCTCGACGTCTCCATGCAGATGTCTAATAGACATTTCAAATTCAGTCTGCCTCAGCTTATTCTACCTTTCCCGTATTAGTTGATGGCAACTCAATCTTTCTATTTGTTCAGGGCAAAAACTTAGAGTCTTTATTTATTCCTCTGTTTCTCTCTCATTCTACATCTAATCTCTGAGGATATCCTGTTGATTCTACCTTCAAAATACAACCAGAATCCAACTACTTCTCACAACCTCCACTACTGCCATATTGGTCAAGCCATCATCATTTCTCCTCTGTGTTACTGCAATTGCCTCTTAACTGGTTTCACTGCTTCTTTTACTTACTCTCCCACCTGCTATTTTCAACACAACAGTGAGAGTGATCCTTTTAGATGTGTTGTATCATGTCACTGCTCAACTCAAAGCCTTGCAATAGCCCTGCATTTCACTAAGAGTAAAAGCCAAAGTACTTGCAATGGTCTTCAAGGGCCTCCCTGATCTAGCCCACATTAATTCTCTCACCTTGTCTCCTACAACCCTCCTCCATACTTGTCCTGATTCAGCCACACTGGCCTCCTGGATCTTCTCAAACATTCCAGAACTAACCTCTGTTCTGGCTGTTCTCTCTGCCTGGAATGATCTTTCCCAAAATGCCCACATAGCTAATTCTTTACCACATTCCGGTGTTCCCTAATGTCATCTTCTCTTCGAGGCCTACTTGACAGTCATCTCTAATGTTGCAGCCTCACCCCAAACACACACACTCCCGATTCCTTTACCCTGCTCTTATCTTTGTATATAGTACTCATCTCCCTACATGATACTACACTACTTATTTACTTCTTATGTTTGTTGTTTATTGTCTGTCTCCCCCATTAAGATATGAGCTCCGTAAAGTCAGAGATTTTAGTCTGTTTGTTTACTTGTATATCTCAAGCACCTGGAACAGTACTTGATGCATCTTAAGTCCTCCATAATAGAATGAATTTCCTATAGCTCCGTCCCTTATCAATCCCTTTTTACTAACTTTAACTTTGATATGATAAATATCAGCATCAGCGTTTTGAAGGTCATTGCAATGTTTCTGGCAAGAATATTTTAGTTGGTAATATTTATTATTGGTATATAGTAGTCTCTTAATGAGGACATCCAGGAAATTTCTTGTTAGTTAGTTCAAAAATAGTTGGATATCCTTTAAGAAATTGATTAATTTTTAGCTTACAGATATTGAATTGTGTAACTGCTGGCTGCCGTAAGGCCTAGAGCCACATTGCTGGCAACATAGAGAACTCTTTGCTATATACTTCTCTTGTTGTTGTTGGATTAGCCTCAATCACCCGTCGTTTTATGTTCCTGTTATTGAATTCCCTTTTCAAAAATATTCTCCCTTGGCCAGGATAAGCAGTGAACACAGGAGTAAGAACCATATTGGAGATGAGGAAAGTGATGGGAATATAGTTTGTGCTTTGTTGAACTTGGGTTGTCAGCTTTGGACAAATAAGTGGCGCTATCTCTTAGCTATTTGGACCCTCAATGTGAAGTTTCCTCAGGGAAGAGGTTAGGACTAACGATGCTTATTAGGAGATAGCATGATATGGCCTCTATTACTACCGGTAGAATGTGGAATGTCTGAGGGAAGGTTTCTGAGAAGTAGATAAGGATTCATGTGCAAGTGATTTACTGAGAAAGTACTCCTAGGAAAGATCAATATGGGAGAAAGATAAGCAGGACAGGGAAGGAGAAGGCACCAAATGAGGGTGCAGTTTTAGGCAAAGTACTGACCTCTGTCCGGTCGGGAGCTTGGAAGCTTAAATGATACTGCAGCGTTTGTCTCACTTAAGGACAAGGGAGCCAGATTGTCTTACTTCCCTATCAGTCAGTCTTAGCTACAGGCTGCCTCTGGGGGTACATATACTATCAGGTACTTTTGGATCTCTGCACAGGAGGCCGAAGTGCTTCCAATAACCTTGGGGAAGTCCTTTGAAGATGAGTGTAAATGGCAACCATTAGGAGCCAAGCTCAGAAGAGCTAAGGAATGAGCACACAGAACCTGTAAGAAGGAGCTAAAGGAGTGTGGGCAATGCACCCACACTATCTACCTCATGGGGTTTTAAGATCATCCAAGGTAAGCGGAATAAGCAGTGGGTCAAGGATAAACCACTGAGACACTGAGACAAAGAGTGAAGCCAAGAAAGTAGGAAGAGACCTGGAAGGGCCAGAGGAGGAGAGGAGGAGAGAAAAAGTCGAGTTTAACTCTTGATTAACTCCAATATTGAGGACATGAAAGTGTTCATTAAATGTGGAACAATCTTTGGTGAGGACAGTTTCAGAGTGATGACAGGAGCTTCAGAGAAAGTGAGAAGTGAGAAATTGGTAGCACCGTCTGTTGACTCATCTCTCTAAAGGGCTGCCTGTGGCTAGAATGGAAATACAAGATTGTAACTGATTTGTTGAGGGAAGAAAGGGGTGGGGGCTTCTAGGTTAGAAGTGGTTCAAGCATGTTTGTAAACTGGATAAAATTCCAGAGTAAAGAATTTTGTAAAGACTTAACAAAACTAATTGAAACAGGAATGTTTGTACACTGTCAATACTTCGCCACTCCTCACACACTCCTCAGCCATCTCTAAGCTGATTTTCCCGATCCTTACACTTGTACCTTCTCCTTTCTTACTACATCACCACGTCTTGCAACATCTAACCATCATGCCCAATCAGTTCTCAGTAAATTGGGTCCTCCAACCTGTAAGCTCTCTGCACTTTATTTAAATATGAATATCACGTGCCATTTCCTCCTCAACGTGGACTTTGTAGTTTCTCTTCCAGACTGAAAGCTGCCTAAAGGCACGAAGAGAAAAAGTGTTCTTTTATGGTTTTATCCTCCACAGTGATTCAATAGACTACATGTTGCTCAGAAAAGGTCCTTGGTATATTTTGTTGCTTTGAACTGAATTGATGTTAACTATAGGTAAAAAAGATTTCGGGTTTAGTTTAGATAGTTCCCTAATAACAAAGACATGGACTCTTGAGAATTACACCAGATTTTCTCCTAGCTCTAATATTCAGATTGATCACTTTATTTGGGGGATGATGTCATTCATTACACACTCACACAGTTAGGTATTTGGAGAAGCATTGTGTCTTGTTGGCTTCCTATCGTCTTTGTATTAGTTTTCTATTGCTGCCACAACAAATTACCACCAACTTTAAGGTTTAAATCAACATAAATTTATTATCAGACACTTCCATAGATCAGAAGCCAAAATCATTCTCACTGAGCTAAAACTAAAGGTGCTGGCAGGGCTGTTTCTTCTGGAGACTCAAGGCAACAATCAATTCCTTACCATTTCCAGCTTCTAGAGGCTGCCCACATTCCTTGGATCCTTGTCCCACATGGCATAACCTTTTCTACCTCCGCTTTCATCATTGCATGGCCTTGTCTCTCACTTGATCCTCTTGACTATCTCTTGTAAGGACCCTGTGATTACATTGGGCCACTCAGAATGAGGATAATCTCCCCATCTTAAGGTCCTTAACTTAATCACATCTGCAAAGTTCCTTTTGCCATGTAAGGCAACATATTCACAGATTCTGTGATTAGGATGTGGACATTTTGGGGGGCCATTTTTCAGCCTACCACAGTCTCCAAGTTTATGTTGTTTTTGTTAGTTTGTGTTTTTTTCCCACTAAGAATTACATAGCAATCATGAAATCATCAATTCACTGAAACCTACATCACTAAGTAAGGATAACACCAACTTTATCAATGAAATAAAGTTAGGCAAAGCAACATTCATTTATTATAGTACAGATTACAAAAATGCAAGTGAAAACTATTTGAGTGATATATGAAATTTAAGCATTCTTGATTCCTAGAATTACTTGACAAAGGGTACATAACTTTTCTTTGCCCCCACATATGTTTTACGTACCTACCTACCTTTTCTCTGTGTATATTATTATTTCATAATTTTAAACATGCCCGTCCAAGCTCTTCAAGGACTGAGGTGGAAGAAGTCTTAAGCTGTTGGACTGGAAAGGGAATAAGAGTTACAATCTTCTCTCTATGACCTTTTGTAATTTATAAGTCCAAATGGACTGAACAACACTGAATAATTAATTCATGCTGTGTTTAAGCCCCTATGCTTGCATGTTTTACACCCTAATTATTATGAATTCGTTCCTTGTGCAAATCTATGATTCCCCAACCTAAATCAGGTTAATACAGACTCATATGCTCCAATTATGGTGATATCTTTCTCTTAACCTTGGCAGAAGGAGCATTACAGTAGGTCAAAAAGTATCTTTGAGTTTCATTGAGAAATTAACCCATAAGGGAATTGTGCTCATGGTTGTAGTGTTAATTAGTTTCACCATGAACATATTTTGTGGCTTATTTAACATTCAGATGCTCTCTGCATTTAAATAAAAATATATCCCCTAATATACTAGAACCAGTCAAATGTGATTTTTATTTAATGATTTTTTCCTTGTGAATCAAGTAATTAGCACATTGCACATTTTGACTAATTAAGAAAAAAAACTGTCACCACACCCCAGTGAGTCACCAGTCAAATACATCGGTGGTGTTTCCCCAGTTGTAAATGTAGAGAAACTGGGGAATGACAGTAGTTTTTTCATTAGACTAGATACTGAAAAGTGAAGGAGGAGAAGAGACAAGAAGCTCCTAGAACTGAAACCTGAGATAATGAACGCTTGAAAATATTCCGTCCAAAATCCATGGGCTAAAATGAAAAGGAAAAGACAGATGGTTTGAATTAAGATAAACTAAAGCAAGGAGTTTGGTAAATACACACTCTGTTTATATTCCCATTGCACATGCATGTGCAAATATAATTACCAATATAGGACATTATGATGGGCGTGTCCTCTAGAAAAGGCAAACGTTGTATGTCTGATCATGACACCAGTAGTCTGATCTCATAACAGAAGAAAATTAGAAATGCCTATTCTCTATAGGCTAGGAATAGTGTGTAAATGCTCTCTTCCATCTCCACAGAGAAGTAACTTTACAGTAAGATTTCAGAAAGAAGAAAATGGCTTTTTGGACAAGTATTGAAACTTTCATTGAATGTTTTAAAACTCTCATTTTGTACAAACGACTCATAGTTTAAAAGAAGTCTTCTTGAAAGTTTGGACTGATTTCTATTCTTGAATCTAGTACACAAAAGTAAGATTTGAATAAGAAATACACAACTGACCTTAGAGAAAGGTCTCATGAAATTTGAGCAGGAGGTCTAGTGACAACCTCGCTTCTTATGTCCTACTTTGTCTCTCTCCCTAAATGGAAACACTGAGGAAATTATTAATTTTCAATATACTTAGTAATTAGCTTTAAATTGTACTGTCACTAGCTCTGAATGTGGGATAAAATCACTCCATTTTCTTTTATTTTTAAAAATTATTTATTGAGATACAACTGATGTGTTAGTTTTAGGTGTATAACATAGTAGTTTTATATATGTATATATTGCAAAATGATTACCACAGTAAATTTAGTTAACATTCATCATCACACCTAGTTACAGAAGCTTTTCATTTCTTGTGATGAGACTTTTTAAGACTTACACTCAGCAACTTTCAAATATACAATATAGTGTTGTTAACTATAGTCACCATGCTGCCATTACATACCATACAACTGGAAGTTTATACCTTTTGACCACTTTCACCCATTTTGCTCTCCATTTTACTTTTAATGATGACTGAAAAAAATCTTTTCTTTTCCACAAAGATACCAGGGATATAGAGACTGCTGTAGTATTTGATTATAATTACCTTAATGAGCGATAGTACTGTATTTTAGAACAACTAAATAGTTATTGAGCAAAATTATGTATCATGTTTTAAAGGAAAGCTTGTTATGACCTTGTGGACAATGTATTGGACAAAGATTTTATTTCCATAGTGCTGCTGACTCCAAGGTTCTGACCAAAATGTGTCAATTTAAAAAAAATCTTTTAATTAAAAAAAATACATTTATTAGACACCTAACGTATGGACAGAAAATATTTTAGTGTTTTTAAGTTAATGTGATTTTAGCACCTTCTAAGTGAAGAATCGTCTAAAATAAAAATGAAGCTAAACCAAATTTTAAAATAAAAAATTATAAATAATAAAGGAAACATTCACCTTGAATCATAGTGCTTGGATGAATGACAATATTTTGGTAGAATGCCTCAATATATTTTATACTAGATATCTAGATATTTATTAAAAATTAACATAAATAACTATATATTTATGATATACAATATGTATACACTATTTCTGATTTCTAGATTATAGACAATGCTGTTGAATATCCTTGTGAACATAGAAGTCAGTGCTCGTGTGACTCTCTCTTTTGGGTGCATTTCTAAAAGTCAGATTGCTAACTCAAAGCGAATTCACTATTTATGTTCTGACATCTGCTGACACACTGCCTTTCAGAGAGCTTAAACAAATTAACATCCCCATGAGTAGCGTATGAGAATGCCTATTCTTCTTGCTAAGAATTAAGAAACACATTACTCTTTGCCTATATGAGAAAAAAATGACATTTCAATGTTGTTTTACTTTTCACGTATTTGGTTATTAGTAAGCTAGAGGATCTTTTGTTATGTATTTATTTGTATTTCTCCTTATGTAAATTGTTATATTTAAACCATTTTTCTATTGCTATGAATTTTGCCTGTATTATTTAAAAATAATTTTCCTATTTTTCTGTTTGTCAACTATGTTTAAATATTAAATCTTTCTTTTTTTAAATTCAGATGTTTTGAATTTTATGTGGTTAAATTTGGCAGCTCTTTATATTTTATCATTTGGGGTACATGATTAGGAATAGAATTTTCACTCAAGGATATAAAAATACTCAACTGTGCTTTCTTTTTCTACTTATGTTACTGTGTCCCTTACTCATAAGATTTGACACCATCAGGATATAATTTTGCAAAAGAAGTGAGTAAAGCTTTTTCTTTGTTTTCTTCCAAAAGGCGGTACCATTGTCCCAAAAACATAACAAGTATTCCATATTTTCTCTATTTATTTTAAATATCATCTTTATCATTTCCAAAATTCCAATATAAATTTAACCTATATCTTAGCACTCTATTTTGTCCATTGATTTGTCTGTTTCCTCCAACATACTGTTAAAGTAAATATAACTTTATTTTGTCCTCTTATTTAATTGCATTGACTAGCATTTCTAGAGCAATATTCAATGACATTGGTAATAATGTGCACTTTTTTCTAGTTCTGCAATTTATTATTATGCCACTAATAGTTAATCATTAATCACGATGCTAACATTAAGGTATATATGTTTATATGTATACAGATAAGCAAAAATATTTCTAAATCTTTTTGTACTTTTCTAAGAGACTTTTTAACTTAAAAATGGATGATGATGTTTATGAAGTGTTATTTCAGATCTATAAAGGTAATCATAATTTTCTCTTTGGCACTGTTAATATTTTGAATTATATTAACACATTCCCTTCCATTATACTTGGCATGAATTCTAGTTATTCATATATTTTTCATTTATTCTTATATTTCACTTCTAAATTTTATTTTTCAAGATGTATTGTTTTGCACTAATATTAATGTTCTTTCTTTTCCTTTGTATCTGTTGCCATAATGTCCCTCAGAGTAATTCTGGTTTTTAAAAGATAATCTGTAAATGTTCCTCCTTGGGCTATGATTAAATCAGTTTGAATAACAACACAAGTATATTTTCCTTTAAGATATGAGAACAAAATAATCTGCAAAACTGGGTGGATTTGATCTTTTTTGGAGGATGGACAGTGGTAGTCTTTGATATATTTCTTCAGTTCTTTGGTTACTGATTTGTTGAAGATTTTATATTTTCTGGACATAACTTTATATCAAGAAAATTTCCTAAATTTCAAAATTCATCCATTTAATCCAGGTTTGCTAATGCATTTAGTTTATAAATATTCCCAAACTATACTTTTAATGAGTTTTAGTATCGAAGCTTATGTGCAATTTATTTTCTGTGTTTTCAGTTTAAATATTTTTTCTAAGTTTTAATATTTTGTTTTGTTACTGTGTTTTCTAATTCTGTTTTTTTAATTTCCATATTTATCTTTAAAAAATATATATATTTCCTCTATTTAATCCTTACAATATCCCTATAAAGTAGACATTATTTTTTGTCTCTGTTTTAAAGATGGGCAAACTGAGGTACAGAGACATTTAGGAAAATTGCATGCACTTACAGAGCAGTAAAGGGCAGAGCCAGGATTCAAACCCATGCCCTTGTAGCTGAGGGCCAAATTATTAACCACTGCAGGTGCCGCCTCTTGTCCTTCACCAGCAAAGTAATATTTAACCCGATTCATTGAGAAAGTTCCCCAGAATTAGATCTTTTAAATTTTTAAATAAATATGGTATGATTATATTTCTTTGTATTAAAGAGGAGCTAGGTCTGCTTTTAAAAACTCAAGTACACTATTGGTATCATACCCACATAGGTTTACACAGCAAAAAAGTTTCATATGGGGCAGGATGTTAGCCAAAAACATTGTTCATGATCATCCTATTTGATGTTGGAGAATTTTAAGTTTTAAAGTGAGCGTGTTCAAGGGAAAATAAATTATTTCTCACTTTAAAATACTGAGAAGGACTGTTTAGTGACAACGGTTGAATAATTCTCAAACTATTTGCCTTCAGGTACCACAGACATAATACCTAATCTTCTAAGTAAGAAAATGCTAATTGTCAGTTGCTCATCCTTAGAGATAGGATGTAGAGTGTGAGGGGAAGTTGTTTCTCTCCCAAACTTAGATTCTAAAAAAAGCCAGAGACAATATCACATTCAGTAATGCCAGATACACTCTGTATTAGCAACTTTTTCATGAAAACTCTTGAGTTATGTGTAGTTTCCCATAATTTCTCTCTATCATTTAACTAGGGATGTCAAATCATACTGGTGAGTCCGCCATTATTCTGTTAAAGCTTTTTGCAATATAGGACCTAGATATTTCTTACCCTTATTTTCCTGCTATCTGTGGACTCTTATTATCTTGAATTTACCCATTGATAACCTAATATTCCATCACATGTAAAGCCGTAAAGCAGGAAAGTAAAGAGTAAAATATTAAAACCTTGGAGTCCTCTCATTAGCTGCACTTCTTTCCTGTTGACTGTTGAAAATTAGAGCATGGCCATTGGCCACACTGACCAGCCAGACTATTGAAGATTATATCTATTCTAGATGGTTCATTCCTTTTCAGAGGGCACGCAACATCAAATGAAACCTCTAAAGAATGATATGACCCCCAACTAAAGACAAAACTATCACAAAATTTAAACTAACCTGCCACAAAACATTGTTGTAGAATTGTTTGGTCAATTTTCAGTTTTAGCTGAGATTTGGAAAGATTTAAAGTGATTTTTTTTTTCCTGAGGAAGATTGGTCCTCAGCTAACATCTGTTGCCAATCTTCCTCTTTTTGCTTGAGGAAGATTTTCACTGAGTTAACATCTATGCCAGTATTCCTCTATTTTATGTGGGATGCCACTACAGTGTGGCTTGACAAGTTCTGCTAGGTCTGCACCTGGGATGGAAACCTGCGAACTCCAGGCTGCCAAAGCGGAGTGTGTGAACTTAACCACTACACCACCGCGCCAGCCCCTAAAGTGATTTTTTTAAAAAGCTGACTCGGTTAAGGGTTGTAAAAAAGAAAATGACAATGAGAACATGACGCACTCAGCGAACAATAAGGTAAACCTTTAAAGTTTTTATTATGATTCTAAAATGGCTATGATGCCAAAATATATGGGAAATTATAGCAATTGGGATAGTTGAATAGTGGAAAACACCCAAACAAGCTGTAACATAGCACAATTTGTTAAAAATAAAAAGAAACTATTAATGAACAGTTAATTTCAGTGTTTTTTCCTTTCTTTTGTACAAGAAATTGTTATTTGGCAACTAACTTACAAAGTATTTTGTGTTAGTTTATGGAGATAAAAAGGTGAACTCTGCCCTCAAGACTTCGCATCAAATGCTTAAGTTAATCAGAGATAAAACACTAATACTTCAGTGACGAACTTTGTTAGGAAATTAAGCTAAAAAATCACCGTTAATCACAATTTATAGAAATAGAATAGACATATAGAAGGCACATTGAACTTTGACTTAGCCAGTTACACCAAAACAATGAAAGGGAAGAGGAAAATGGTATTACATAATTCCCTATACATTTCATTTTTATCTGTTCAGCTTGAGTGATTTCCTCCAGTCTTTTGTCTAGCTTGCTGATCTGTTCTTCTGTATCATTTGCTCTGCTATTGAGTCCCTCTAGTGAATTTTTCATTTCCACTATTGCAGTCTTCATTTCTGATTGGTTCTTTTTTATATTTTCCTATGCTTTGTTGACGTTCTCACTGTGTTCATACAGTCTTCTCCCAATATCTGTGAGCATCCTTATGAGTTTTTGTTTGAACTCTTTGTCAGATAAGTTGTTTGTTTCTGTTTCATTTAGTTCTTTCTCTGGTGTTTTGTCCTGTTACCTTGCTTGGAATGTATTCCTTTGTCTCCTCATTATGTCTCTTTCTCTGTGTTTATATCTATGTATTAGGAGAGTTGGCTATACCTCCTGATCTTGGAGAAGTGGCCTTATGTAAGATATGTCTTTTAGGCCCAACAGTGTGCTTCCCTCTTGTCACCAGTCCAAATGATCCAGGAGTGACCCCTTTGTGGGCTACTTGTGTCCTTCTGCTGTGGCAGGGTTGCTCTTAATGCAGGTACCCAGGGAGTCTAGTCTTTCCTTCCCTGGACAGCTGTTTGTAAATCTGGTTTGGGGAACTTCAGCACTGTTGGCTACAAGATCTAACAGCACACTCCTGTTGCAGTTTTCCTGTTAATTGGGTAGGTACCCAGTGTAGCTTGCTGTTAGGCTCAGGGGCTTACAGTTGCTATAGGCCTCAGGCCTACAAGGCTGTTGTCAGTTCTCCTAGGAGTGCAGCTGAGTGGGGCTGGCCCTAGGCAGGGGAGCACTCAATTGTTTCAGGCTTTAGCAGGTGGGGCTGATCCTTTTTATGGCTATTTGTGAAACACAGGTCTTCTGCTCCTGATAAGCCCCACCCCCCACAGGTCCACACACACCATAAACACAACCCTGGTCTGTGCATACTTTCCAACACCCTGGAGTGTACCCCAATGCCCCACTGCAGAGACCCCCACCTCTCCACCAATGCCACACCTGGTCCTCACACAGGTGGTGCCCCAAAGAGGTGGACACACCCTCCTGCCTGTAGAGGATCAAGGCACCCAATCAATGCAGGCCGACAAGTAGCCTGAGGGTTTGCTGTTGGGTAGGGCTGGTCCCTAGGGTGTGCTGCCTGCCCTGGCTGAACTAGATTAAATCTGCACTCCAGTGGGTGTGGCAGACCCTTGGGCTAACAGGCCAGGGGCAGAACTTCAATGGTGTCTGCCAGGGTCTGTGTCAGCATGCCTGGACTAAGTGACAACAATGGCCACCACCAATGTCTCAGTCTCCAGAGAGGTCTCACATCACAATGAGATGCACTCAGAGCCCACCAGGTGAGTCTCTTTTCACCAAAGGCCTGTCAGCCTTCTTTCTGGTGATTTTACATTGCTGAGATTGGTGAGTTTGTGCATGGGCCCTTTAAGGCGTGTGTCTTTTTGGCTTTGTCTGATAGCTTTTCTGAGGGTATTCCGCACTGCAGTTAACAGCCAGCAAAGCCTGATAGTAAGACCCTCATCTCAGTTGTGTTGAGTCTGAAGGATGCTTATAGCAGTATCAGTCCCTGCCCAGGACCTCACTCCTCCAGGGAGGGCTGCGTTCCTTAGGCTGGCTCCTGCCTGGCCAGCTGTGAAACTCCGCTGCTCCCAAAGGTGGCTTTTTTTCTCTCCCCAAGAAATTTCTGCCTCTTCGACCTTAGTAAGGACTGTCCCTTGATGTGGGGGTTCTTTTTATCGAGTTTTCAGTTTTATATCCAGGGTAATTTTTCGAAACATAGTTGTAACCTCATTGTGTTCATGGGAGGAGATGAGTTCAGAGTCTGCCTACACTGCCGTCTTGACAGATACTCTTCCTATACATTTTAATTGCCTTAAATTATTTTCTGGATCTTCTTTACATGGATTCTTGATTATACTTCTTTCTGTTCACCCATTTTCATCTGTATTCTTACCAGTTAACTATCTGATCAAGATTTCATGGCCATAATGCAAAATTCCTGTTGCATCAAAAGTTAGAAAACTGCAGCTCAAGACACTCCTCATCATGATGGAGGTCAGAGGACTTTATGTTTGGCAACTATTTTAAACCATTATCAGGGTACTTCATAAATCTGGTGGCATATTCACTTATGATTAATATTTCCAAAAGTCATCTCTCCCAATATGTAGTTATTTTGACATATTAGAGAAGAAGAAAGACAATCTTGTGTTTTATATGTAATAAGAGCCCTGGTAGTGAACAATTTTGCCTTAAAAATGGTAAAATAGTATTCTCATGGCTCCATGATTGCTCATAGCATTTATCTCATGATATCGAAGTGAATGACATTAAACCAAACAGATTTTGCAGTTAAGAGCCAGCAAACACAAAACCATTTTGTCAATCTTGCCATTGGTTAACGCCTGACTATAAGTTGAACATTTTGAAATTGGTAGCATTTCATTACTCCTGCCATTCTGTGCTAAGAGATTAAATATCCAAATAAAAGAAAAATGAACTAAACAGCTCTCATTCTCTTCTATTTCTCCAAACTTCATTTCCCATCACTGAGCCCATATCACAAGTATAGCACTGAAAGTAATAATAGAGAGAAATTAATTAAATGACTGTATTTCAATCTCAAGATTTTTTTCTGACATCATGAACTAAAAGAGTGCAGATCTAGCAGTTTGTAACTGACAGCTGTGCCGTGAAATTGCAATACAGCCTTGATAATTATCCTCTTCATTATTTTTTAATATATATCAAGATAAATATAGCGTTTCTTTTTGCTTTTAATGGCATGCAGTATAATGGGAAGACAAGAAAAGGCATGTTTGTCATACAGTGTTATAGCTAAATGCAGTGACAAAGGAAAGGGTATGACATTAATGATGCACAAACATCAATGCCATAATCGACATCAATTATATAATCATTCTACACAAACTGTATACACACAGTTAAAATAAAACAAGATGCATTTTCTTCACAAAGCTGCAACTGCTGACAATAGCTGTCAAGAACAAAAATATAACGCAATTAGAGGTGGACAAAATGGTTTGCTTCTCGTCTCAACTGCATCAATTTTCAAATAGTAAGGGTTCAGACAAATGCAAAATGTAATTAATTTATTGTTGTTTGAAAGTAGACTTACTGATTACAGAGTCACTGAAGTCCTGTATTAGTCCAGCTCCTTACTGTATTAGCTTCGTTGATTTCCAATTCCCCTAAGTTGATGTAAGTTAAATTTAACATACAGTATGTATTTCTCTTTGCTATTAATGGCAATTACACTTTCAGGATAAAGTTCTTGCTGTGCTTTCTTTCTCTTAAACTTAAAGAGTAAACATTAACAAGAGGCAACAGGTGCTGGTGAGGATGTGGTGAAACAATACTTATACACTAATGGTGGGAATGTAAATTAGTCCAACTGCTATGGAAAACAATATGGAGATTCCTCAAAAAATTAAAAGTACATCTACCATACAATCCAGCAGTTCCACTTCTGAGTATATACCCAAAGGAAATGAAAACAGGAGTCAAGGAGATATATGCATACTCATGTTTATTGCAGCATTATTCACACTGCTATGATATGGAAACAACCCAAATGCCGATCAATGGATGAATGGATAAAAAAGATGTGGTACACACACACTATGGAATATTATTCAACCATGAGAATGGAAGCTATCCTGCCATTTGTGACAACATGGCTGGACCTTGAGCACATTATGCTAAGCAGAATAAGTCAGACAGAGAAAGATAAGTATTGTATGATATCACTTATATGAGGAATCTAAAAAAAACGTCCAACGTGTAAAAACACAGAGCAAAAAGGTGGTTACCAGGGGATGCAGAATGGGAGGCTAAGGTGGTGTTTAAGGATGCAAACCTGTAATAAGGGATAAATAAGCCATAGAGATCTCATGCACAGTGTAATGAATATAGTCAGTAATACTGATACCATATTGATGTAATGTTATAAATATTGCTTCAATGGCAATCATATTATAATATATAAATGTATCAAAGTAACATGAAGTACACCTTAAATTTACAAATTGTCACATGTCAAATTTATCAAATAAAAAATTAATTAATTAATTATCCAAGCAAAAAAAAGGAGTAAACATTGAAAATTTGGAGACAAAACTATTAAGGCCATGTCTATGGGGACTATAGTCTGAAATCTTAACACAGCTTCTGCTTGAATTTACTGAACTACCTTTTATCACAAGAGATCATGTGGGAGCTAAAATAGCCAAAGAATGGTGTGAGTGGCACCATTTCTTTTGAACTTGAATCAGATTTAATGATTCACAGGCTGATTGGATTCAATGCAAATATTGGATTATAACACTTCCCAGTGGCAAGATAAAGTTTTTCATCCACGTCACAAGTTTGTTAAGACATAATAATTTAAAAAAAAAAAATGGTTTTCTGGACATGCCTCAATTTGTTTGGAAAAGGTCAAAGTTCAAGGAGGCATTCCATATTCCTCCTCTGGCAGGAGATTTTGAGCATGATGGGGGAGAAAAGCAGGTGCAGAACTAGCTCCTCATTGCTTTGTATATGCGCATTTTGGAGCAAAGCCACATTCCTGTCTAACTTTACTTCATCATTGCAGGGTAAGGGAATCCACTGTCCGAGACCAGAGGAATAGATAACTTCAAAGATTAATAGCAGTATTGCCTTCTGAGAAGGTAGCAAGCTGCACTTTGAGGAAACAGCCCAAATTTGGAGGGCTGGCATCAACAGAGAGCCTCTGAGTACGCTTCGCTGGTGAGGTTTTCTACCATTGCAGCTCCACCATTGGGTCAGGAGAATCACAAGCTATCAGCCACATAGGTGAGAAATTCAAGGGGTTCTGCTCATTCTGGAGGGACTTTCCAGATATGGTGAGTAGAACGCATCAGGGAATAAAGTACAATGCCATGTCCCCGGAGCAGAGGCTGGATCAAAGAGAAAACCACAGGAGATAAACGTTTGGTGGCACCACAACTTTGTCAAATCCAGAGCAGCAACTGCAGATGTGAAGTGTCTCTGCCTGAATGAGCTGAGTTTCCTCCCCCATTCAGTTACAAATCACCGACCTGGCAGTGGACACTCAAGTTTACCAACCCTGGCAGTTAAGATAGGACAGAGGTCTACAACATTTCTTTGCCATTGAAGAGTAACAAGGTGGTCCATTCGAATGGAGTTTTGTTAAATATCAAGCATGGATAGAATGTTCTGTGTTCAAGGATACACAAAAAGAAACAAGGATGTGCAAGGAAATGATCATGTAATGTAAAATTAAAATAGACTATCACTTAAGAAGCCAAAATTGGAATATTTATTAAGAAAATAGTTTTAAAAGGTATGCTACTTTCTTAATCAAAATATGCCTTTAGGCGGAAGAAGAGATGAAAGGAGGTTATTTTAATATAGCCAATTGATATGAAAAGACTTCCGGCTGTGGTAAAGAAAGAATGAAATTGACTAATACTGTACTATCACAATATGATATCTGCATTCAAAGCAAGAAAAAGCAGAACTGATACTTCAGGAAACTAAACCCTGATGTGGAAGGTAAATTTAAGAACTTTTTCAGAATGCACTGGAAGAGGACAAAAGACAAAAACAATGGCAAGGAACACAATGGTTTACAGAAACAGATAGTTGGGTTCCTAATAAATAAATCTGGACAAATGTAACAGAAACAAAAATTAAATTCCAGATTAAAGAAATTTTTCATGACATTAAAACAAACCACTCTAGATATGTGGATTAACAGTCTTATTGAGTACCAGACAAAATTAATGAAGGGAACCTAGAAATGTGCTGGTCGAATTGTTGGGTTCTATGATAAGTAGGCTTGCATAACAAACAAGGTAGAGAAAGGAATAAAAAAAACCTTGTCTTTAAAATAACCTACAGGTTCTCCCTTATGGTCTCTCTGTGCCCCCTCCTCCTTCTCTGACTTCACCTCTTTCTGTTCTGCGTTTTGTCAACACTAACCTTCCTGCCGGCTGTCAAACAACCAGGCATGATCCCACAGTACAGTCTTTGGACTGTCTGTTCCCTCTGTCTGGAGCAGTCTTCCCCCATGTAGGCATATGATAATTTCTCACTGCCTTCAAGAATTTGTTCGACTCTCACCGTATCAAAGAAGCCTACCCTGATATTATATTTCATACTGCAACTCTGTTCCCCCTCCATGACCTCCAATCAGCTCCAAACTCTGTTCTTCTTCTTCCTCTTCCATTTTTTTTTCCCGTGGCACTTATCATCTTTAACACAGTATATAATTTATGCATTTTTATGCTTTTGTTTACTGTTTATCTGTTGAAACTAGAATGTAAACTCTATAAGGGTGTTCAGACCATTGACTGTTTTCTTCACTGATGTAAGCACTGAGAACATTGCCTGCCACATAGTAGGTACTCAAAAGTGTTTGCATGTGACATGAAGGAATGAATAACATAGCATAGCATAATTATGTTGTATAAAAAGAATAAATAGGTGAGTAATAGGGGGTGGTCAGGAAGGTCTTTTCTAAGATAAAGAATGAGAACAAGCCATGCAGGGGGCTGGAGAAGACATCTGGAACAGTGCAAAGGCTTGGAGGCATTAAAGGGTTTGGTCTGTTTGGGGAGGAGAAAGGAGGCCAGTGTGGCTGGGATGTAGTGAATGAGGAAAAAGATTATTCCGTGGCAAGGTGGGAACCAGACTATGTAGGGCCTTGGTGAATAAGCTAATTACACTAAAAGATATCTCTTGGGCAGAGAGTCTGGAAAGAGAAAAGACAATATTCAAAGCCAGACACTATAGTACTCCAGACCTTAGAATGAGAAAGGGAGAAACAAGCAACGATAACTATAAGAAACAGCTGGTTACGTAGGAAGAAATCCAAGACTTTATTGGAGCAAATAGCAACAGAGGAGGTGTTTTCAAGGAGGGAGTGGCAAACCACGTGCCAAAGGCTGCTAAGAATAAAAAACAATGGAATAGAAAAGGTTTCATTGGGTATGACAACATAATAATAGCAGAAATGTTAGAATCTTTTCCATGATTCAAGCGCAATTCTAATGCTTTTACATATATTCATTCCATTAATTTAAACCTGACCACAAACCTAGTTGCCAGATATACTCTTATTATCTCTATTTTAATGATGCAAAAACTGAGGCCAAGAGAAGTTAAGTAGCTCTCTCAAGGTGACACAACTAGTTAGTACTGGGGTTCAAACCCAGGCAATCTGGCTCCAGAGTTCACATTCTTAATCTCTTACTATGGACATACCTTGTGGCCATTTTAAGCTTAATTAAATGCTTAGGAAAAATCTTCAAAGATCTACACTAAAATGTGAATAGTTGTTATCTGGAATACTTCAATTATAAGTGTTTCTTGTTCATATTTGTTTATTTGAATTCTCTATTGTTTTTACAGGTAATATGACACACATGCAATTACATTTTTAAAGAAAGCCTAACTAATTTGAGGAAGCCTATCATAAAATTTGACACGATAAAGAGAGCATACCTGTATTAGTTGTCTCCTCTTACACAGCAAATTATCTCTAAACGTGGAGGCTTCCAGGAACAAATATTTGTTATCTCACTGTTTCCGTAGGTCGGGATATTATCAGCAGCTTATCTGGATGGTTCTGGCTCAGTTTCTCAAGAAATTGCAATCAAGGTGTCACTAGAGTTACAGTCACTTGATGGCCCAGCTGAGGCCCCTAAGATCCATTCTCGAGGTAGCTCATTCACATAGCTCTTCGCAGGACGCCTCGATTCCTCCCCACACGGACCTCTCCAGAGGGCTGCTTGAGCATCCTCTTGATAGCAACTGGCTTCTTCCAAAGCAAGTGATCCAAGAATTAGAGCAAAGAGGAAACCATAATGCCTTTTATGACCTTGTGTCAGAAGTTACATATGGTTACTTCACCCACATTTTATTCATTAGAAGAGAGTCGTCAGTCCACTGGGAAATTAGGCTCTGCTGTTAGAAGGGAAGAGTATCAATGGATTTATGGGTATTTTAAAACCACCACAATACCAATTGAAGAATAAGAATAAGAATGAGGACAGGAGAAGGAGGAGGAAGAGGAGTAGGAAGAGAAAAACAAAGGAAGAAAGGAAGGAAAAAGAAAAAACAGATAACCTGTGGTTTATCTGTTCAGAATTTGAGATTTCTACATTTTGTTCATTCAACATTGTATATTTTTATAAATTGAAATCTTAGCAATGAATTCATTGCTAGAAGTGCATGTGTGTTTTAACCATTCTTGTTACTAACACTTTAAATGAGTATTTCAACTTTAGTAAAATGATTAAAGTAGCTAATTTAGCCCAACATCTTGTTTTTATGAAAAGTCTTTCCTGGGCATCACTGGATAACAGAGGAGATCTGAGTGCAATCCATTTCACTTTATGCCAAATACTTATGGCTACTGGGGAACCTTCCTACTTCTCTGAGCCTCAGTTTTCTTTTCTGTGTGTCTTTGGACTAAACAGATTTTGCATTTCTGTTCAGTTCTGAGATTTTTATTCTGTGGTAAATTTTAAACTTCTATAAGCCAGATGTCAGTAATGATGAATATAATTTTAGTACTACTCTTATGCAAGTAAAAATGACATTTTATTTCAACCTGAAATGCAAGTATATAGAATCTCAAGAATTTTGCTGTGAACTATGGTGTGTTAATGATACGGTTATAATGTGTGACCCCATGTACAAGATTGAAGCCCCAAGGAAGACAATAGGAGACAATGCTGTCCCAATAAGACACAATTTTCTTTGTTGGTAATCCAGGAAATGCTTTCATACACCCCGTATAAAAGTTTTGATTTCGAAACCATATATTGTGGCAATGGATGATTATAACATTTTATTTTAAACTTGTGGTTTGATTGAGCCTTCATTTTGAAACATTTTTCTTTATTTTCTTTAAACCTATGTCTTTGGTTATTGAAATTAACATAAGCTAGTTTGATTGACTTGATTTAATTTGATTCACCACTGGTTTACTTGATCTCTGCAAATGCTTCCATTATTTCAATTTGTCGGTGACGTACACAAATGGTTAAGGCATCAGGTCCTGCCATTTCATATTATTTTGCTGTCTTTTAAGAATGGCCTCTTTCCCTTTTCCTCTGACATAATCTTTTGTGAGAGGTCATTTAAATCTGTCCCATTTCTGAACAGAGTTTCCAAGATTGGTTTTGAGATTTCGAATTTCTGTTTTAGCTCTTCACACAAGTGATATCAAGCATTTCCCCACGTATCCTATGTCATATCTTATACAGAAAGAAGAGAGAGGATGAGAGAGAGAGAGGCCTTCCCTTGAGCACTGTCATTCTGAATTGAAATCGTGCCAATTTATTAACACACTCAGCAACAGGCTTCTTAATTAAGCTACCAACAATGTCACTAATAATCTGCACTGTTCACTTCAGAGTGAGCATCTCTCCTCCTCTCTTTCTCCACAAGGTTTGCATTTTCTTTACTGAAGCATGGCAGCCACACTGCTTGGATGAGCTTAAAAAGCCAATGGCTCAGCAAATAGTCTTCCAGTTTACAGAGTTTCATGCTCCAGAAGAAACCATTAGCAACGATTTTGTAGAAAATGTTATCCCTACAGTGACTCCTTTTTTCTGTAGTTGTAATGTTTCAATTAAGTATAAACCAATGTTCCTGACATTTGCAATTATTCTTCTTTCCCTAATGCTTGTTTGAAGTGACACATTGCTTTGGTTTGTCATTGTCTTGTTTTTAGTTGAATCAAACTTCCCTCCTCTCCTGGGACTAATGCTCTGATTTGCGGCAGGCTGCAGGGGCTGGTGGGTTGTAACTGAAAAGCATTAGCTTAATTTTCTTTCTGGCCTTTGTCTCCATGGCCATCTCTCCAAGCTCTTCCCAAGAGAGGACATTAGAAGACAGAATGAGAAAGAAATCTGAAGTCTGTTGATTAAATGAGAGACTAAGGCCCTCCTGCTCTGTGTTTGATGCAATCTAATTTATGCGTCTTTTAATCACAAGGCTCTCACTCTGACTTGCCATCTTGTACTCCAAATTTTGTGCTAGAAATTCAGCACAAGACACAAAATATGTGCCTTTTCACACTAACCCCACCTAGGCCCTTGGCTATGCCAACTCCTGCCCAAGTATAGTTTTATCCTTACTTAGAACATGGCTCTGGACTCAGTGTCTGATTGATTTCTCTTTATGTTTTTTAGCTATTAACTTTGAGTCAGGAGGACTGCATGATTCTGAGAAGATCGTTATTACAGCTTCATTAACAAACGGAGTATTTCAAGCATGTTGTAGTATGAAGTTCTTTCTGGCCAAGAGATATATAAATTCTGAGCCAAGGACTTGGAGAAGCAGGAAATCTGAGCTATCCATCCTTGGAGTGTGAAAAAGGACAGCAGAGATGGTCTTAGAGCAAACAGACCACCCAGAATATGTCTGTGGTTTCTCAGTGAGTCTGAACCGTGACGCTACTGTCGCTGTCTTCATATTGGCAAGGAGAGGACGTAGGGATTATGCAAACAGCCTTTTCTACCTGTGTTTTTTGGTTTCCCTGAAGGTCTCCCTCAGGAAACTTGGGGATAAAAAGGCAGCCCATTTTCAAATGAAGGATGCAAAATTTCGGTGTGGATCATTGGCCACCAGCGTGAGCAATGGATAATTTATTTATTCTGCTTTGCATTGTGTCTTGTGAGATGATTCAAATTCAGTATGTGAATCCATAATTGCCTGGGTGTTAATGATGTTGCACAGGAAGGGTTATGCTGCTACCCAAGCTAAAGAGCTATTTTAAGTTTGGGCCCCAATTAAGAAGAGGCTTTTCCTGTTAATGTGGCTGATAACCTCCCTCACATTGTCAAAGCGCGTTAATATTCACTGAATACATTTTGTATGTGTTCATACAGTAAATGTATACGTATACAGAGAGAGAGAGAAAGAGAGAATATAAGAATAGTATATTACAGTTCATTCTCATTGCAGAAAGGATTCATTTATTCTTAAATCATTTTGTCCTCATGAGGTTTAAGTAAAAATAAACTCTTCAAATACATTAAGTATGCCTGCCTAGACTTAGTGAGTCACTAAACTTTTTAAGTTGTCTTCTCTTCTCAAATCTTCTACGCCATCTCTCCTGTCAAAGCATATGTCTCATATGCTTGAGAAAATAGAAGCAGTGGAAGATGAACTTGCTCACTTTCCTACTAAAGGAATTTCCAACAGACATATTACTGCCTGCGCCTTCCCTCCTATTACTCTGGTTGAGTGCTCTCTATTGACTCCCATGAAGGACCAAGTTCTCCACATGGGTTCTAGACCGTCCTCTCTTGATTGCTCAAGGACTTTGTTCTACCCCTGCTTCCTTCTGCATCATTTTCACCCTTCTACCGATCGTTCCATCAGTGTACAAAGTACTCTAGTATTTCCTTAAAGCAAAAACAAAAGCAAAACCTTGAATGACCTCACATCGTCCTGCGCTTAATGTCTGATTTCTTTATTTTATCAAAAAAATTATGAAAAAACTTGTCTGTAGTTGATGCGTCCACTTCATCTTAACATTTCCCCTCTGGTCACTCGAATAAGACCTGTTAATGGGCCTCACATTGACAAATACAATAGCTCTTTTTCTCTTATCTTTCTTTAATTCTCAGGAATATTCAACTCAGTTGGTATTGTTCCTCTTTTTCTCTTGGCTTTGGAACCCTAGCCTAAGATGTTTCCACTAGCTGTTTCTTCTGCTTAAATTGATTTTACCCAGATCTTCTTATCCTTTTCTCCTCCTTGTAATTCAGATCTCAGCTTGAATGTCAGTTATCAGATGTTTTTCCTAACCACTCTTTCCACACTACAATCACATCATCATGTTGAAACACTTACCATTATTCAATGATTTTCTTGTTTACTCAGTTATCAGTTTATTATCTTTCTTCCCTCATTAGAATAGATGGTCCATGAAATCAAGGAGTTCACCTTCCTTATTCAATGTTCTAGTCCCAAATCCCAGAATTGTGCCTAGCATAGATTGAGAGCTCAATAAATATTTGTTGAATGAATTGCAGCTGGGAAATCCTTGCACCTAGGAAAGCCAAAACAAAGTAAGTACAAATGTTATCTTTTGTATGAATATGTTAAACACTAAACTTAGAATTTATTTTAAACGTGCAAACTCTGCAAATCTACCACACTCAGATAATACAAACAATTATGCCCAAAGATTTCCATTTAGAGTTAGAAAATAGTAGATAAGAAGTTTTTCCTCTGTCCCTCTGTTGCCTCAGTCAATTCAGACTCATTTGTCTTTGACTCTGCCACTGACCCCATTGCCCCATCCATACTACTCACCTTGAGGGCATGCCCTCTGCTCTGGCACAGTGTGAAGATGTGTCAACTGTGAATTTAAATGAGATCTTCAGGATGCCTGCCCTCCAGGCAGGAATGATGGAGAAGCTGACAGAGTCCATAGTACCAGCCTTCCTGGGTAGAAACATCTCCAGTGTCACCACCTTCGTGTTCAACAACTCAGCCTTCAACACATCCCACCATATTTATCACTTTTAAAAGTCAAGTATTGAGGGGATGAGGTGTCAAGATGGCAGCATAGGTGGATTCTGAGCTCATGTCCTCTCATGGACACAATAAGTTTACAACTACCCTCAGAACAATTACCCCTGAGAGAGAACTGAAAACTGGATAAAAAGAACCCATGCAACAAGGGGCAGTGCTCATTGAGGTGGAAGAGGCAGAAATTCCTTTCTGGAGAGGAAAAAGCCACCTTCTAGCCATGGCACTTCATGACCAGCTGGGAGCAGTCCTAAGGTAGAAAGCCTTCCCTGGAAGAGTGGGGGATCTGAGTCGGGGAGAATTAGCACAATAAGCAGCTTTGGGACTCTGCACAACTGAGACAAGTGTCATAATATCTGGCTTTGCTGGCTATTAACAACAACAGGGAATACTCCCAGAAAAGCTGTCAAAAATAAGCCAAAGAAAAGCCTGCTCTTAAAGGGCCCATGCACAAACCCACCTGTTTCAGAAAGCAACCTAAAATCGCCAGAAAGAAAAGTGCGCAGTCCTTTGGTGAAAAGTGACTCACTTGATAGGCTCTGGGTGTATCTTGGTGAGAGGTGAGACCTCCCCAGTCTGGGAGCACTTCCCCAGGGACTGACACATTGGCAGCAGCCATTATTGTGACCTAGTACAGGTTTGCTGACACAGATGCTTGCAGATGCCCTTGGAGTTCTTCCCTTGGCCTATTAGCACAAGGGTCTACCCCATCCACTAGAGCTCTAATTTAATCCAGTTCAGCCATGGCAGGCAACCTGCCTTAGGACCTGCCCCACCCAACAGGAAGCCCTTGGGCAACTTGGGAGCCCACACAGGTGGGATGTGTGGGACCTCTGCAGCAGGTTGAGTGGGTCCACCTCTGTGGGGCAGGGCATTCACAAGGGGTAGGCCTGCATTGGTGGAGTGTATGGGGTCTCTGCAGCAGGGTGAGTGGGTCTGCTTCAGAGGGTTGGGGCATATGCACAGGGCAGGACTCTGTTGATGGAGTGTGTGGCCCTGTGGGCAGTGGGGCTTATCAGTTGCAGCAGACTTGTGCTTCTCAAATAGCCACATAGTGGATGAGCCTCATCTTCCAAAGCCTGAAACAGTTGGGTGCTCCCATGTCTGGGGCTGGCCCCACTCATCTGAAACCATAGGAGAGCTGACAATAGCCTTGCAGGAGGAGGCCTAAAGCAATTGTAAGCCCCTGAACCTAGCAAGCAGCCATGCTGGTGACCCACTCACTTATAAAAACTACAGCAGGAATGTGTTATTATACCTTGAATCCAACTGTGCTGTGGCTCCCAAGGCTTGATAAAATGACTGAAGGGACTGTAGTTGCCACATGCATCTGAGCATTACAACCATCAGGTCAAGGGGACAGCCTAGCCTCCCTGGGCACTTGCAGCAAGAGCAACCCTGGACAATAGAAAGACACCTGTAGCCCACACAGGGGACAGTCCTGGAACATTTGAAACTGATGATGAGAGGGAAGCACACTCCTGGGCCTCATAAGGCATCTCTTACATAAGGCCAACTCTCCAAGATCAGGAGACATAGTTGATCTTCCTAATACATAGATATAAGCACAGAGAAAGAGGCAAAATGAGAGACAAAAGAATATGTTCCAAATAAGGGAACAGGACAAATCCTCAGAAAAAGAAGTAAATGAAACAGAGATAAACAATCTACCTGATAAAGAGTACAAACTAATAGTAATAAGGATGCTCACTGGTCTTGGGATAAGAATGGATGAACTCAGTGAGAACTTCGACAAAGAATTGGAAAATATAAGAAAGAACCAATCAGAAATGAAGAATACAATACTGGAAATGAAAAATTCACTAGAGGGACTCAATAGCAGAATAGATGATACAGAAGAACAGATCAGCAAGCTGAATGAAAGACTAGAGGAAATCACCCAAGCTGAACAGGTAAAAGAAAAAAGAATTAAAAAGAACAAAAACAGTCTAAGGGACCTCTAGGGCAACATAATGCACACTAACATCCATATTATAGGTGTCCCAGAAGGATAAGAGAAAGATAAAGGAGGAGAGAGTCTACTTGAAAAAATAACAGCTGAAAACTTTCCTAACCTAGGGAAGGAAACAGACGTCCAGGTACAGGAAGCACAGATAGCGTCAAACAAGATGAACCCAAAGAGGCCCAAACCAAGACACATTATAATTAAAATGTCAAGAATTAAAGATAAAGAGAGAATCCTAAAAGCTGCAAGAGAAAGGCAACAAGTTACATACAAAAGAAAACCCATAAGGATATCAGCCGACTTCTCAGCAGAAACCTTACAGGCTATAAAAGAGTGGCACGGTATAATTAAAGTGCTGAGAGGAAAAAACCTACAGTCAAGAATACTTCACCTGGGAAGGTTATCATTCAGAATGGAAGGAGAGATAAAGAGTTTTCCAGACAAGCAAAAACTGAAGGAGTTTATCACCAAGAAACCAGCCTTACAAGAAATGCTAAAGGGACTTATTTAAGTGGAAAAGAAAAGGCCACAGATAGGAATAAGAAAATTATCAAAAAAAAAAAAAACCAATAAAATCACTGGCAAAGGCAAATATACAGTAAAGGTAGCAGATCAACCACCTATGAAGCTAATACAAAGGTCAAAAAACAAAAGTACTAAAATTATCTATTTCTGTTATAAGAGCGTAATGTATACACATGTGCAAAAAAAGAGCTTATATAGGATATCAAAAACATAAAATGTGGGAGGAAGGCAGTAAAAGACTATTACTTCTAGCAAGAGGTCAAACTTAAGAGACTACCAACTTAATATAGATTGCTATATACATAAGTTATTATATATGATCCTCATGGTAATCAGAAACAAGGAGCCTATAATAAAGACACAAAAAATTAAGAGAAAGGAACCCAAACATAACATTAAAGAAAGCCATCAAACCACAAGAGAAGAGAGCAAGAGAAGAAGAAAGGAACAGAGAATAACAACTAAAACACACAGAAAAAGGGTAACAAAATGGCAATAATTACATTCTTATCAATAATTACTTCAAATGTCAAGGGACTAAATGCTCCAATCAAAAGACAGGGTGGCTTATTGGATAAAAAAACAAGACTCATATATATGCTGCATACAAGAGACACACTTGAGACCTAAAGACACTCACAAACTGAAAGTGAAGGGGTGGAAAAAGATACTCCATGTAAATGGCAATGAAAAGAAAGCTGGGGTGGCAATACTTATATCAGACAAAATAGACTTTAAAACAAAAACTGTAACAAGAGACAAAGAAGGGCACTACATAATGATAAAGGGAACAATCCAACAAGAGAACAAGACGTAACACTTGTAAATATCTATGCACCCAACATAGGAGCACCCAAATATATAAAGCAATTATTAACAGACATAAAAGGAGAAATAGTCAGCAACGCAATAATAGTAGGGGCCTTTAACACTGCACTTACATCAATGGATAGATCATCCAAACAGAAGATCAATAGGGAAACATTGGCCTTAAATGACACCTTAGACTAGATGGACTTATTAGATATATACAGAACATTCTGTCCAAAAAACACAGATACACATTATTTTCAAATGCACATGGAATATTCTCCAGGACAGATCACACATTAGGCCACAAAACAAGTCTGAATAAATTTTAGAAGATTGAAATAATACGAAGCATCTTTTCTGACCACAACAGTATGAAACTAGAAATCAACTACAGGAAGAAAGTCAGAAAAGCCACAAATATGTGGAGATTAAACAAAATGCTACTGAACAACGATTGTGTCAATGAAGAAATCAAAAGAGAAATCAGAAAATATCTGGAGACAAATGAAAATGAAAATGTGACATGCCAAAATCTGTGGGATACAGCAAAAGCAGTTCTAAAAAGGAAGTTTATAGCAATACAGGCCTACCTCAACAAACAAGAAAAATCTCAAATAAACAATCTAACAGTGCACCTAAAGGAACTGGAAAAAGAACAACCAAAGCCCAAAATTAGTGGAAGGAAAGAAATGCAGAAATAAATGGAATGGAGACTAAAAAAAAAACACTGGAAAAAAAATCAGTGGAACCAAGAGCTGGTTCTTTGAAAAGATAAATAAAATTGACAAACCTTTAGCTAGACTCCCAACAAATAAAGAGCTAAGGCTCAACTAAAAACATCAGAAATGAAAGGGGAGAAATTACAACAGATATCTCAGAAAAACAAAAGATTGTAAGAGAATACTATGAAAAGCTATATGCCAACAAATTGGATAATCTAGGAGAAAAAAATAAATTCTTAGAATCATACAACCTTCCTAAACTGCATCAAGAAGAAACAGAGAATTTGAATGGAACAATCATCAGCAAGGAGATCAAAATAGTAATCAAAAACCTCCCAAAAACAAAAGTCCAGGACCAGGTGGCTTCCCTGGTGAATTCTACCAAACATTCAAAGAAGACTTAATACCTATCTTTCTCAATCTTTTCCAAAAAATTGAAGCGGAGGAGAAGATACTTAACTCATTCTATGACATGAACATTACCTTGATATGATACCAAAACCAGACTAGGACAACACAAAGAAAGAAAATTACAGGCCAATATCACTGATGAACATTGATGCAAAAATCCTCACCAAAATACTACCAAATCTAATGCAATATGTTAAAAAGATCATACTCCATGATCAAGTGGAATTTATTCCAGGGATACAGGAATGGTTCAACATCCATAAATCAATCAACTTGATACATCACATTACAAAATGAAGAATAAAAATCACATGATCATCTCAATAGATGAAGAGAAAGCATTTGACAAGATACAGCATCCATTTTTATAAAAATTCTGAATAAAATGGGTATAGAAGGAAAGTACCTCAACATGATAAAGCTCATATATGTCAAACCCACAGCTAAAATCCTACTCAATGACAAAAAACTGAAAGCTCTCCCTCTAAGAAAGGAACCAGACAAGGATGCTCACTTTTGCCACTCTTATTTAACATAGCATCAGAAGCCATAGCCAGAGCAATCAGGCAAGAAAAAGAAAAGGGATCCAAACTGGAAAGGAAAAAGTGTAAGTGTCACTATTTGCAGATGACATGATTTTATATATAGAAAACCCTAAAGAATCGACTAAAACCTTTTAGAAGTAATAAATGAATATAGTAAAGTCTCAGGACACAAAATTCACATGCAAAAATCAGTTGTGTTTCTATACACTAATAA
Organism: Equus przewalskii; assembly: GCF_037783145.1. Classification (NCBI taxonomy): domain Eukaryota; kingdom Metazoa; phylum Chordata; class Mammalia; order Perissodactyla; family Equidae; genus Equus; species Equus przewalskii. The sequence continues at coordinate 82,715,422 of NC_091845.1, read as the reverse complement.
CAAAGTAGCAGGAAAAGAAACTAAGAATACAAAACCATTTACAACTGTGACAAAAAGAACAAAATACCTAGGAATAAATTTGGCCAAAGAGATGAAAGACCTGTACACTGAAAACTATAAAACATTGTTGAAAGAAATTGAAGAAGACACAAAGAAATGAAAAGATATTCTGTGTTCTTGGATTGGAAGAATTAACACAGTTAAATGTCCATACTTCCTAAAGCAATCAACAGATTCAGTGAAATCCCTATCAAAGTTCCAGTGACATTTTTCACAGAAATAGAACAAAGTATACTAACACTTATATGGAACAACAAAAGATCCCGAATAGCCAAAGGAATCCTGAGAAAAAAGAGCAAAACTGGAGTTATCACACTCCCTGATTTCAAAATATACTACAAAGCAATAGTAATCAAAACTGCTTGGTATTGGCACAAAAACACACATTCAGATCACTGGAAAAGAATTGAGAGCCCAGAAATAAACCTACACATCTATGGACAGCTAATTTTTGAAAAGGAAGCCAAGAATATACAATGGAGAAAGGAAAGTCTCTTCAATAAATGGTGCTGGGAAAACTGGACAGCCACATGCAAAAGAATGAAAGTAGACCATTGTCTTACACCACACACAAAAATTAACTCAAAATGGATTAAAGACTTGAATGTAACACCTGAAACTATGAAACTTCTGGAAGAAAATATAGGCAGTATGCTCTTTGACATTGGTCTTAGCTGCAGATTTTCAAACAAGGTCTGACCCGGCAAGGGAAACAATATAAAAAATAAACGGGACTACATCAAACTAAAAAGCTTCTGCGCAGCAAAGGAAATCACCAACAAAATGAAGAGACAACCTAACAATTGGGAGAAGATATCTGCAAACCATATATCTGATAAAGGGTTGATATCCAAAATATATAAATAAATCATACACTGCAACAAAAAAACTAACCACCCAGTTAAAAAATGGGCAAAAGATCTGAATGTTTTTCCAAAGAAGATATACAGATGCCAACAGGCACAAGAAAAGATGTTCAACATCGCTAATTAGTAAAGAAATGCAAATCAAAACTACAGTGAGGGGCCAGCCCAGTGGTGTAGTGGTTAAGTTCGTGCACTCTGCTTTGGCAGCCTGGAGTTCACAGGTTTGGATCCTGAGCATAGACCTGGGACCACTCTGTCAAGCCATGCTCTGGTGGCATCCCAAATGAAAAAAAAAGAGAAAGATTGGCACAGATGTTAGCTCAGTGACAATATTCCTCAAGGAAACAGAAAAAGACTAGCAACAGATCTTAGCTCAGGGCCAATCTTCATTACCAAAAAAACAAAAAAAAATGAGATATCACCTCATGCCTGTCAGAATGGCTATAATTAACAAGACAAGAAATAACAAGTGTTGGAGAGGATGTGAAGAAAAGGGAACTCTCATACTCTGCTGATGGGAATGCAAACTGGTGCAGCCACTGTGGAAAGCAGTGTGAAGATTCCTCCAAAAATTAAGAATAGAACTAACATCAATCCAGCTATTCTGCTGCTGGATATCTATCCAAAGAACATGAAAACATGTATGCATAAAGATATGTGCACCCCTATGTTCATTGCAGGACTATTCACAATAGCCAAGACTTGGAAGTAACCTAGGTGCCCATAAAGGGACAAGTGGATAAAGAAGATGTGGTATAGATACACAATGGAATACTATTCAACCATAAAAAAGATGAAATCTGGCCATTTGCAACAACATGGATGGACCTTGAAGGTATTATGCTAAGCAAAATAAGTCAGATGGAGAAAATCAAATATCATATGATCTCACTCATAAAAAGAAGATAAAAATAACAACAAACAAACATGTAGAGACAGAGATTGGATTAGTGGTTACCAGAGGGGAAGGGGGGAGGAAGAGAGCAAAAGGGATGATTAGGCACATGTGTGGTGATGGATTGTAATTGGTCTTTGGGTGGTGAACATGATGTAGTCTACACAGAATCGAAATATAATGATGAATACCTGAAATTTGTGTAATGTTATAAACCAATGTTACCACAGTAAAAAAAAAAAAAAAATGGAATTTTTTTCCATTGGACAGTGAAGGAATATGGCCCTTTCTCTAAAGCTAACTCCTAAAGTCTGCCTTATGTCTAAGATAATGTAAATCTTTTAAATATATTTAAATCTGTATTAGTTTCCTATTGTTGCTGTAACGAATTATCACAAACTTAGTAGCCTAAAACAACAAAAATCCATTATTTTACACTTTTGGAAGTCAGAAGTCCAAAATGGATCTTGCTGAGCTAAAATCAAGGGGTTGGCAGGGCAGCATTCTTTTCTGGAGGCTCTTAGGGAGAAGCTCTTCCTTGCTCCTTCCAGTTTCTAGAGGCCACCCATATTCCTTGGCTTATGGCCATCTTTCTCCATCTTCAAAGCCAGCAACATTGGGCCAAGTCCTTTTCACAGTTCCATATCGCTGGTTTTCTCTCTCTTCTGCCTCCCTATTCTACTTATAAGGACCTTGTAATCATATTGGACCGTCTTTCAAGGTCGGCTGATTATAGCAAACTTCATTCCGCTCGCATTTACTTCCCTTTACCATGTGATCTAACATACTCACTGGTTCTCGAGGTTAGGGCATGGACATCTTTGAGGGGATACTATTCTGCCATATTATTCTGCCTACGACATTCCACCTTCTGACCTCAAAGATTAACGTCCATCTCACATTAGGATATATTCATCCCCAGAAGTCTCAGCTCCTTACAGCTTTGGTGCAAGTCCAAAAATCGCATCTAAGTTTCAGCAACTCAGAAGTCCCAAATCTCATCATCTGAATCATCTAAATTAGGTATGGATGAGGCTCTGGGTATAATTCATCTTGAGAAATGATTCCTCTCCATCTGTGTACCTTTGAAACTCAAGAAACAAATTATCTGTTCCCCAAATGCAATGATAAGACAGGCATAGGATACCAACTATAGACATTCTGGCTAAAAGGGGAGAAAATGGAAGGGGAAAAAAGTCACCAGTTCCAAATAATTTCAAAATTTACCTGGTCAGGCTTCATTTATATTATATGAAATTATTTATTGTTATACATGTTGTTATTATTGTATAATGATGTGATTACAGTGCGTTCCACCTGTGTGTATGTGTGTATACACATACATATGACTGAACTTGAAGCAATCTTGCAACAAACTTAATTGCTTAATCCCCACCATCCTCGAAGGTGACCTGACAAGTATACTTTAACTGGTTTTCCACAAGTATTTTAGACATTAAGTTGCCTTTTGTCAGATAGTTTGTTTGGGTTTGACTGTACATTCATAGGATCAATCTAGCATCAGCTTTCTTTACTGGTATCTGACTGAGTGTTCTTAGAATCAGGTACTTTTCATATCTTCATTGGCCTTTTGTCAATATACCAGGTGGGCTCTTTTCCTCAAACGGAGCACTGGAGAGTCAGAGATATTAAATTGAGCTGTTAAACTAGTGGATTTTACATAAGTTATAAAGTCTTACCTTGGTACTTGTAAATAGCACTAGGTAGGCCTTCTACCCATAATACTCCAAGAGTAAAGGCAAGAGAGGGATTCAGAAAGAAGATTCTTTTACAATCCATTAATTTGCTCTGTAAAATTTCTATAAATGATTTGTACAGGTTTTCTGTTCAAATATTCAATTGCAATCTTCTGATAAGACTAGTACGTTTCTATTGCATTTGTATGGAATGACATTGCTAAAATAAAAAGAAGAGAACCCTCAAAAATGTAGTATACATAGCATCATATATGTATATTTTGTCATTTAAATATACATATAAACAGAAAAATATATAAGTATTCCATGTTTTATTAATAGTTTGTATTTTCAAGGTCTATTTAAAAGTTAGTCACTTGAAAAATAAAATGTATTTTCCTGCAGACCCATATGTTTAGCAGAGTGATTAGGTTTGCAGATCATTTTAAAAACTCAATTTCACTTATAATGCAACTGAATGAAAATACTGATGTCTAAATACTGATATGATTGGAACAGATTGTACAGAAGAAATAATAGCATATCGATGATTTCTTAAAATAACAGTTATCATTACAATTATTATACCAGTTAGTTGTCATTTTATATCACCTCTGAATTTTATAGGCGCAACAAATTAAGAAACATTTTCACCAGAAAACTCCCACTCCCTTTTCTGAACGCTTCACCCACCTTTTTATTGTTTTTCTCTCAAGTCCTCAGGCACCTTAGACCCTTCTCCTAACTTGTGTTAGGAGAACCTGGGTTTCAACAGCACCCTGTTGAAATAGACTCACGTGTGGGGCCTTACCTGAAAGGGAGCAGTATAGTAGTGAGAAGAGGTCAAATGTATTAATTTTTTCCCTTTATGGTTCAATTTTTGTTAGCATTCTTAAAAAGTCATCCCCAATCCCAGTTTATGTAAGTCTTGACCTATATTTTATCATAGTACTTTTATGAGCTCATTTTTAACTTTATATTTTTAATTTATCAGGAATTAATTTTATTATATACTGTAATAAGCTGTATCAATATCATTTATTAAAAATTCAATTACTTTTCTAACTGACCTGAGATACTTCCTTTATGATATCCTTAAGACATGTCCTTGATATCTCATTGCATTGATGCTTACGTCAGTATCATACTGTCTTAAATACTGTATCTTTAGAATGTAAGTTAATGTTATACAGCCAGGCCCTCTCATTGTACTTCCAATAATGTTTTTGCAATATTCATATTTTTCTCCTATTGTGCTCCAAGTTAACTTAAGAATCATTTTGCAAAATTCTGGAGGAATATCCCTTTGTTATAAGAATAACTGATACAATTTTATAGATTAACTCAGAGAAAATGCATCTTTTTACGTTATTAAATCCTTTAATCCAGGACCATAATAAGAATACACATATTTGAGGCTTCATTTATTATCTTAGTAAAGCTTTTAATTTTCTATATTTAGGTTAGTACTGCAGTTAATCATTTTCCTCTCTGTATTTCATACTTTTCTTTGTTATTTTGAATAAGATTTCTCTTCTCTCTGACAAGTTCTAAATCTAAATTGTTATTGAGCTGTTAAATCTGGATTATTTTTGTGACTATCTGTTACTTACTATATTATTGCTCATAATATTTCAGTTGATTCAGGTGATTATCCTGGGCTTTCCGAGTGCAAAGCATCTGATGTATAAATAGCGTTGTTTCTATGTCTCTCTTTGTAACACTCGGACCCATAATGTGGTTGGATTCTATCGCAATTAAGTAGAACATCTGTAAGTGTTGAATAATAGAAGTGACTCTAGAATCTCACAATTAAAAAATTATGTGGTCTGTTGTTTTCAGATAGTCTTTATCATATGAAAGAAATCTTTTTTGATTCCTGGTTTTTGAATAGTTTTGGCAAGAAATGAAGATTAAATTTTATCACCTTCATCTACAAAGACCATATCTCTTTTCTCCTTCAGATTAACTCTTCCTAAATTCTTGGAATGCAACCTCCTTGGTTATGTTATAATATAAGGCTCAATTTGATTGCTAATGGCTTATAGAAGGTTTTATAACCTCAGGCATAGTGTGATGGATTTCCGTTCTTTGTGCTTGTGTGATATTTTGTTTAGTTTTTGGCAAGAGGAGTTTGAAAGTATACCAAATCTTTCAGGAAGATTTCCATCTTTTCCTATGATCTGGAACAATTTAAATGGAATAGTAAATTATCAGAATGTTAAGGTTTGATGTAACTCTACTCAATAATACGTGCATGCTCCCTGATTGCGAGGTGTTTATAATCTAATTAGCATTCATTTTGTGTCCGGAAACATAATGCTATTTTACAAAACTTGTAAAATATTTCCAAGGTAACTAACTAGGAGTATAGTGTGAAGAACTTTTGATTGAAAGCCAGGGTACCTAGGTCCTTATCCAAGTTCTGCCACTATCCGTGTGATTTTGGCCAAGTCTCCCTGTTGCTCTGTACTTGAAAATTTTTATTTGGAAAGTAAGGTAGAAATTGATGAAATCTAAAGACATTTTTACGTGATTTTACAAAACATTTGATTTTTTTCAGTGCCTTAACTGTATTTTATTATTTGCAGTCCACTTCAAATTTTACAAAGCTACCTTGTGAAGGCTTGAAAAAACATTCTAGGTTATTGAGGAATGAATGTGTAGTGGCAGAAGACACATGTGGTATGCTGGATGTACTGAAATTCTCTCCATACAGATGGTCGACTGGGAATACGTGGTACTCACTGAGCAAAGGTAAACGTGCCCTTAGGTCTACCCTGAGAAAAGAAAACAAGAACAGTTTCCTGCCCCTCCCACCGACCTTTCTTAATCCAACATTTACTTTGCTGTTTTATGGTCATATCCTAATTCACCATAGTTGATGGTGAAGTAACAAAGATGTTTTATGAGTCTCATTTGATTCTTATAGATCTATAATAGTAGCCACAGAATGTGAGCTCTTAATTCACATTTTATCCATCACTTATTTTATCTCCACAGATGTACACGCAATTGTTCTTTCAGGACTCTGTTCAGCCCACAGATGTCTCCACAGCTGCTCTCTATTCCAAAGGGGGATGTTTTTTCCTTAGAAGCAGTCATGTAAGGTTTTTTGTTGTTTCGTTTTGTGTAAAGATTTTTCCCTCTGTTGGGAAAAAAAATTATCTTACCCGAAAGATGGCCTTGAGAATTGCATCAAGAAAGATCTGAAAATAAAGTACTATCCGTGTTTCTGTTCAATCTTGCTAAGAGTTTTGCATCCTGGGGCCCAAGAACTGAATTGCTTGCCTCCTGTTTCCATGACTGAGTGGATATGCTGAGACAAGGTAAAAACTGCCCCAACTCATTCAAGGCAAAAAGAAAAAAAAAAAAAAATCAATCAAATAAATGCCTAGTTTAGGCAAAATTGCCAGTCTGAGAACAGTTTGAGGCTTAGGGGGAGTAAATGATTCAAATTTCTGCCTATATTATCTGTGTCTGCTAGGCTTACAAACTTTCTGATTTTCCTCGTATAGGAGAGGTGACCACATAATTCCACTTAGAGTGAACCTGAGATTATGACAATTAGGTCTTTGTCTGTATTGCTCTAGAAACCTCTAAATATTTATATTTGAATAAGGAAGACCTTTCCTTCAAATATCACCTATATATTTAGCGTCACTGAATATTCAAACTATAAATGGCCTTACAGAGAATTAAGGTCATTTCCTCCATTTTATAAGTTACACACAGATAACCAGGACCCTAATATAAGCTACAGGAATACTTGGAGCTGGTCTGATGCTCTGGAAGAACAAGCTGCCCAATATCCTGATAAATAGGTCTCCAGCACCACACTTATTGCCCTTTATTGGCTTAAGCTCATCATTGCCAAAGATCTCATGTCAGATCCTCAAAAGAATGACGACTTATGCTTACCTTCTTTATTCTTTTGGTGATGTGTATAGTTTGTTTGTTTCTAGGGGAGACGGTTAAAACACTCGTATAGAGCAAGCGCTTATACAATGAAATTCGCACGCTCCACTTTGGTGGCCTGGGGTTCACAGGTCCAGATCCCAGGTGCTGACCTAGCATCTCTCATCAAGCCATGCAGCATCCCACATAAAACAGAGGAAGGTTGGCACAGATGTTAGCTCAGGGCAATCTTCCTCACACACACACACACAAGAAAAGAATCTAAAAAAATTGATATACCAATGTTTTTAAGAGTGATATTTTGAATATTTCACTCATCTGTTGGGATAAAAGTGGAAAAATATAAGCCAAGCAAATTCTACCTCTTTTCCACCATAATCTCCTTTCCACAGAAAAGGCATTGAGTATGCCTCAACGTCAAAGATGGCATTTATATCTTCTGGTGAGGAACACAATTGAAATAATGAGGATAAGTTAGAGATATACTTTTATTCATATGAATAATAAATAATAATACATATATCTATAAATGTAGAAATTCTAAATTTAAATCATCCTGATACTGCTAAACAGTTATGCATCTATTCTGCTGAGAGATTATGCATCAGAGTTATCAATGGTTCATTCAGGAACTACTATTTCTAATATTCGAACTCCTAATTTGTTGGTCGACTTGGATCTTGTGCAGTACAATTTAAAATATTTGATAATACAAGTATATGTAGTCTCACTGCATGCTGAGAAAATTGATGTTGCTTCTGTTTCTCAGTTTTTTTTGTTGTTGTTATCATACTGTCATTTCATTTGGTTGAGTTTCCTCATCTGAAATGACTTGGTTATAAAGACCTGCGCATTTTGATTGGCAATTTTGTATAGTCGATTTTAAGATCCGAAGTTCCACAGATGTGAATATATAAACTTATAAATTGATTGTTCCTTAGGATGATATATATTGTGCTGAGAAAAATGAACTGATGTAATGTTTTTATATTCCTAATTAGACATCAGAATTATATGGTATCCTTCACAAGGTAGCAGGAAACAATTTTCGATAGCTATTACTTGGCGTGCTCTTTCACCAAGATTATTATTGGAGCAGTTTTGTTAGGAAGAATTTGTGTAACATACCATATGCTGGAAACCATTTGTTGATTTAAAGTGTAAGGGCTGAGTTTTTGAAGAAGAGATTTTGCTGTGCATAAAGTTCCACATGGAATTGCATTTTCCCCGCAATTACCTAGTCACGCTACAGACTGTCAACCACGCAACTCATTTGCCTCATTTTTGAAGGATTTGCTTTGCTTGCAAAGATTTAGTTTAGTGACATATTTCTCTTCTTTCCTTCTTTTTCAACAAACAAAAGAAATTTGCGACTGTATTCCCTTTCATCATATTTGATAAAATGCTGGACCTACAAAGACCTTCCTTTCTCACTTTGCTCTCAAGAAGGGTCCCCATTTCCATCAAATATTCTTCTCTTTAATTGAACAATCAACTTTATAAGATGCTTTGAGAAATGACTTAGAATAATAAATTATCAACTGGTAGTCTTTGTACGTATTATATGTATTACATTTATAATATTTATATGTAATATATAATTTATAGATGCCTATAGAACAAATATATTAAAAGACTACTGCTCGATAAGTGAAAAAACTTACAGTAGCCATCACCACCTTTATCCAGTATTGCCTTCTCATATTCAAATATGAAGAAAGTGAGATAGAGATAATACATCTGCTGATTCTGTGAAGATGTAAAGGAATTTTATGAATTAGGATATTATGTTGTTCTTTGCTCTTGTTTACGATAAGTTCCTTAAAAGTTGCAGACATTTGAACATTTCCGTGTCATTCTTTTCTTGTTTTTTGTTTTTTTTTTAATGACAAGCACCTCCTCTGCCAACAACAACAAAAATGTATGACTTGGCTCCCAGGTCCTTTTAATGAAGCTTTTGAGTCTTACAAAATATGATTAATCTGATTAGCGATTCAGCCTCCTTTTATGCTTACATTATCTAACACAAAGAGCCCCCCTACAGGTTAAAGTTTAAATGTGGATTACCAGATAAAGCTAGTCCTGACGAGGTTTCTATGGTGCAAGGAAAAATTGGATTTGCTTTTCACCTCATCTCAGACTCTGTCATCCTGGTTTTTGCCCTGTTCCGTTGTTCACAGCAAGGATATTAATTTTGCGGTAAAATCTTTAAGCAATTATGCAGATAGCTCTGAAAAAGCAACATACACACACAATAAGAGAGGCTTAACTGAAAAATGGACCCCAGATATTCATTAAAAACAGATGGCTACATTGCCAACAGCATAACTTTGGATGTTTGGGCTAAGCTGGTATTAATCTGCCACAACATGAAGAGAAGATGAAACTGCTGGTGTACAAACTATGTCCTGCTTCTACTTTCTGCTTACGAAGGAATACAATGAGGGTTTATGGCTTTTTGGTAAATGTCTGAAACAGAATTCCTTACTCAAAAGTGAAGTAACATTGTAATAGTCCTGGCTATTACTGAATGTTGATGCTCATTTTCAAGACACTGATAAAATATGAAGACTCATACTATTTTAGAATTTTAATTTTTCTAAAATTGCTTTGGAAGTAGAAGAAAGTATTCCATTTAAAATTCGATATTAGGTAATTTTGTCTTTAGATCGACTGAAGATGGGAAATCTTTTGATTAGTAACATTTTAAAGCCAATATAAAATGCAATTTTGCCCTTATATAATAAGTAGTTAAATTTCTGCTCATTTATTTGAGCTATTTGCTAAGTGGAAACTGAAATTTTAAATCTAAACAAAATCAGGTGAAGTAGGCCAGAAAAATATTTGGCCAAGTCAAAGAATGGATGACAGAGAGGACTTCTACGCAATTGGGGCAATTGCAATAAGGACAAATGCATAAATTACATATCTACTCATTTAAATAATGATCAAAACAAAGGGAATTACTCAAGAATGTCAGCCCTGAAACTATATATAAGTAACAAGTGATAGAAGAATTACAATGACTTGCAACCGACTTTTGTTTTGTAGGAGAAATTCATCCAACTAGAGAAGCACTTTCAGGACAGAGTTGCCTTTAGGAAGTTACATGGACTGAGACGTACTCAGTTGTACCATGGTGGAGACAGCCATATTGGTTGTTGGGTCTAAGGACAGCTTGAAACATCTTGATATCCTTCTATGGCTCCTTCTATACGTGAACAAGGGACTGGGAATGAGGGTTTGAAAACAGTCTTTAGTCCAACTAAATAGTTTGTGTTTTTTCCCTGTTGGGCTTAACCATTATTTTTTATTATGTAAAAACAATATATATTTATTGTAGAAAAAGATTAAACAGATAGACTAAAAAGAAGAAAGTTCAGATCGTCCCTAATCCTAACACCCTGAGATGACTAGCACTAATATTTTTTATATATATTTCGACATGTTTCTCTCTATATAACAGATGAGTATTTTTTAAAAATTGGAATCTTACTATTTTTATATTTTGTATATTTTGAAATCTTCTTTTATTCTTCTAACAATCTCTATAATGACTATCAATTTTATATAACCCAATATTCTACAGTGCCATTTTACTGAATCCATCGTATTCCAGTGTAAGGATAAACCAAAATTCATTTTACCAACTCCCTATTGACAATAAACAGATAGTTTTAAAATTTTTGTTGTTATTAAAAAACATCTCAAAGTTTATTTATTTAGCTAAAATTTGTATAAAACATATGCGTTACCAATGAGCTAATCTTCTGGCATTATCCCTCTTTTACAAGGAAATAAAAACTTGCTTGGGCGGGGCCAGCTGGGTGGCACAGCGGTTAGGTTAAGTTCCCACATTCCGCTTCTTGGAGGCCCAGGGTTCGCCACTTTGGATCCCTGTGTGGACATGGCACCGACTGGCAGAAAGCCATGCTGTGGTAGGCATCCCATGTATAAAGTAGAGGAAGATGGGCAAGGATGTGAGCTGAGGGCCAGTCTTCCTCAGCAAAAAGAGGAGGATTGGCAGTAGTTAGCTCAGGGCTAATCTTCCTCAAAAAAAAAAAAAAAAAGAAGAAGAAGAAGAAAAACTCGCTTGGGCAAAAATACATTCATGGAAAGAAGCAAATTCAGCAGGCCCTTTTGGTTAATTCTTTTTATTTTAAAAAGTGCATTTCCAGTCTGGATAAAATATCTTGTTGCTAATGGAAAGAATCACATTGTATTAATAACCCTAAACTCTCTCTCCAATCTAGTCTAATTTCCATCGTCCCTGCCTGGTTTTTCAATCACGCTGTCTTTCAGCCAGGCGGATCCCTCGCTATTCCTCCAGCATGCCATCTATTCTTCAACACCAGCAGACCTCTGAGGATGCACCTCCTTCTAGCAGCCACGCACTCAAGTTGCTCTCCTACAGCATCAACTAGGCGGTGAACCTCCATTTAACGCCGCCTGGCGCGGTCACTTGCTGCTCCTCGATAAGCCCAATGGGCTGACCTCTTTTGGGGGCTCTTTTAATTGAAAAGATTTGTTCGTATGTCCGTCTATCTCAATAACCTGTAAGCAACTTCAGGGCGGGGTCCATGTCTTATTCATTTCTGCACTTCCAGGGTTTGGTGAAGTGTCTGACATCTAGTAGGCATTCTGGAAATGTTCAGTGAAATAAATAATGACCTGAGGACAACTTATGAGAAGATAAAGAGAAAAACAACAGCAAACAGGGGCATGGCTACCTTCAGTAAGCCCTGCCCAGGGCTGCCCAGGGCTCAGACACTCCTGTGGCCTCAATGTCACTTTAAGGGATGATAGGACACAATGGCACATGGCCTTGACTGCTTTATTCCTCCCTTTCACCACTGTGAGTGGACCAAACCTATATCTGGACTCACCCAAAAGAAAACTGTGTTGGGCCCAACTATGTGGGGGAATGAGGGAGCGGGGTTAGATTTTGCAGCCACGGAAAGAAGAGGCAGAACAGTGGTTGAATGTGGGTTCCACATCCTCTGTGATGGCCGTCCTCTTCTTCCCTTAATGGCGCTCTCCTTTGACCAAGGGGGCAGGGGAAATGACACAATTATTATCTTAAGATAAATAAGTCCCAGATACAGAAGAATCTAATTCCTTCATTAACACTCAGTTGTACCTATTGAATACAGACTGTGTGTGAAACACCATGTTAGCGCTTACAATCGCGGCTCAGATCAAAGGCTCCACACATCTCTTTGCTCCACTTGCCTTGTGAGGTAGTTTTGAAGAGAGACCTAGGAAGTCAGAGAAAGGGGACTTTGGCTCACTCCAAAATAGAACTGGAACATTCTAATGAAACAGGATTCCTCAAAGAAAAAGGAGCTTCTCGTTATCGGAAGGAGTCAGAAAGCAACCCACCATGGAGGGGGGAACGGAGGGGGCTGATGCGGAGAGCTGCCTCCTCTTTGTGTGTGCCGCTGCAGGACGTGATTTCCAAACTCCTTCCGAGTCCAGAGTCGGTGAGCACATATGACTCTTCAGTTGTGCGCAGAAATCCTCCACCTAGAATAATAATCTCATTTATGAATACTTTCCATATGTTTTATTGTTTTTCTAACTGAGAAATTAGCCAGACACCATTACGTTGCATTTGAAAGAATCGTCTAGACTAAATTAGGGAATAGGAACTATACATCTGGATCTCCACAGAAGCTTAAAGAGCCATCCTCCTGACTGGGTGTTGAAACCTTTCTTTAAATCCCTTTCTCATATCAAAATTATTTTTCTGTCTTGGTATCTGTCATGACAAGTGTGATTAAATATTCTAGCAGTGGGATTCAACTGGCACATGTATCAAAAAACAATTTCTGTGGTTTGAAAATAATATTAAAAAACCTTTTATTTCAGTGATACCAAATGTTTCTCTGAGGTTAACATCTTGTGGCAGGAAATGAACAGAGCATTAAAAAAATATGCAGCTAGATATCATAGGAAAACTTAATATATTTTCCTATGAGGAAATTTCCTTCTGTAGATACTTGCTTTAAACTTCTTAGTAAATAAAAAGTGTTATATCTAAGTTATATACAAATAAGAACACCTATAAATAAGGCATAGCAAACAAATAATGGTTGAAACTCTGTTTTTAATTGAAATTGTTTTTATTAACTGCTTGTGGGTGTTTTTGTGTTCTGAGAATTCAAGTTTGAATATGACCAAAATGTCTATATTTACAGAAGTATTGTGGGGCCGACCTGGTGGCGCATCAGTTAAATTCACACATTCCCCTTCTCGGCAGCCTCGGGTTGGCCAGTTTGGATCCCGGGTGCAGACATGGCACCGCTTGGCAAAAGCCATGCTTGGTTGGCGTCCCATGTATAAAGTAGAGGAAGATGGACACAGATATTAGCTTAGGGCCAGGCTTCCTCAGCGAAAAGAGGAGGATTGGCAGTAGTCAGCTCAGGGCTAATCTTCCTCCAAAAAAAAGTATAAAGAAGTAGTGCTACTTAACACATTTTGTAATGTGGGCCAGATAATTTGCTTTGATAATTAGGGTCCTGTGCAAATGAGGAAGAGGCCACAATCATAAGTAAAAGGCAGAGAAAAATGCTTCTCCCAGGCCATTGGCAACGCTCCCAATTCCACTCTAATATACCAACCCACCCTACGTCTTCAGCAACTCATTCCTTCATTTTGACAAAACAACCAAAAGTACATTTTGTACTGAGAGTAGGAACAGGTTCAGATTTATCACAGTAAGAGGCTCAGAAATTTCTACTGTCGTATTATTCCTTTGTTTATGAAGTTAGTTAGTTTACTATTTAATTTATAGATTAGTTAAACCCACCTTGTTGCAAATGAGATTCGATGATACTCATATGAAGAAACAACTGGAACCTGAAATTACATAGTTTCTCATAGGCTATTTTTCCTCCTTTTTAAAAAATGGGGATAAATAATATTACCAAATGAACCAAATCAAGGTATTTAGAAAAGAATGAAAAAAAACTTGAAAGTATTATTTAAAGGCTATTATTATACATATTTTCATCACTACATTTTTGACTAAAATAATTTTTAAATCTATATATAAGGGAGATATATAAGTGATTGTGTAAATACACACATGTATTCTCAACAAGATAAGTGTCCAACCTCATGTCTACCAGAGAAGGAAGCAGTTGGATTGTCTAGGAGTCACTGGTTGGACCTCCCACAGTGTCACCTCTGAATATTTGGCACAAAATGTCTGGTATGGTGGAGCAGGAGAAAAGAAAAGCCATCACCCTCCTTGTGGCCACGGGTGCTATCCTGGGCAGGCTGTCACAATTCCATGAGACAGACCTCAGAGCCCCCTGCTGTTCTCAGCCTGCAGGCAACTCCTAACCAGGGGCTTCATTTCTTCTCTATCCAGCCAGGAGGAAAACCACATACAGTGGCAGAGAAAAGATGTTTTATTGTCCAGTCTGGAGAGATGTTGTCTTTCACATTTCTCAAGTGTAACTAAACCGAGTATTCTATGAAGATATTGGAGGAAAAATAATGAAATTACAAAGTGCGATGGGCCCAGAGTGCTGTAGGTAATGTTGGATTCAGCTAATGAATTTTTCATGATTTCTAATTTGTGCTCTTGTGCTGAAAATCTAAAATGCCTTTGGAGGCCAGGCACCTAGCTTAAACACGTGAATCCAGACGGATGAACTACGAGAGAGAACAAGGGTGGACTAGGATGCAGTGCAAGTTTCAGATCTCGTCAAAAAGATCCATGGCTGCTCAGCTACCGCTCAACTCCAGCGAAGCTGGCTCAACTTTGCAGTCCTGAGTTTTTGAGAGAACCTATAAATCTGGATTTTAATGCAAAATCTAAGTTTCCGATACTGTGAACCAATTCAGTAATAAGAATTTTAAAAATTTGTATAGGACAAACAACACCCACCCATAGGTTGCACTTGGCTCATAACATGTCCTCCTGCTGGAAATTCTGAGAAAGCCAAGACTGGGTTTCAAAACATCAGCTTTTGTGCCTACTATTGTCTCCTGCCATTACTGGTATCACACGATGACCGGCTATATAAAATAATTAGACTTAGTTGGCAAAGCACTTTTGATTTGGAGCTAGAATATTATGAAGGTTGCGTAGACATACTACAGTAATGCTCTATTATATTTCGTGATGGTAATTGATTAAAAACGCCAATAGAATAATCAGTATGTAAAAAGCTTACTTTTATCTTTACGCTCCTCTGTTACAGAATGGACTTGGCTAGTTTAAGTACTCTACTTACCCATCTGGAGACTAAGCCTTTAGTTTATTACCAAAAAACTGTGAGGAGCCAAATTATTATTATTTTTAATATCTGAGGAAAGAGAATGTTCACACAGACGTAATTATAACTTGTGACATGGACAACTAACATTTGTTTACTGAGTACTTACCATAACGGCCAAGTTTTAAGTACTTTCTATGCAACATTTTATTTAATGCTTACAATTACCTTAAGATATAGGCACTCTTGTTAATTTCATTTTATAGATGAGGTTATTGATGATCAGAAAATATTAGCCATTTGCTCAAGGTCACACAACTAGTAAGTAGAATTTAAACCAAGGCAGACTAATTCCAGAATTTGGACTTTTAAGCAACACATTCTATTGCTACTGTATTACTACTTATAATGAGCCCTTCCAGAGCCAGATGCTGTCTCATCACCCCAATGGCTCTATGAAGAACGTTCATCATCCTCACTTATAGATGAAGAAACTGAGGCTCCAGGGGGGTAAGTAACATGTCCTTGTTTGAAGAATGGAGAGATGGGACAGTCTCAGATCTGATGCCCGAGGCCAGGCGTATTTCAGCCCATCACAGGGCTACCATAATATAATAATTTGAAAGATGTTCTTAAATGAGACCTAAACCACTCCTATTTCAATTAAAGCTAATATTCTTTGAGTTCATATTCGATGTCAACACAGGACAATTGGACACAATATTGCTGATGAATTAAGCCTGTTAAAGTTCATAAAAGCTCTTTAAGATTTCTGCTTAATTTCAAGATAAATAACTTCTTTTCCTTTAACCTCAATTCTTATTCGTCATATGCAATACTTGTTCTTCATCTCAAAACACATGTCTATTATGATTTAAAGTGTTTTAAACTATATGTTTTTGTCCTTCTTAATAACTAGATTCCATTTTCGAACATGAGTAAGGTTTTATGGAAAAGGATATTCATTTGAGGTCAGAATTGAAAGGAAAACACATTTCTACTGCCGTCCCATGACACTGACGTCTAGCTTAATTTTGTGTGTGTGATTCCGAGCTTTGTAAGCTATAGTTTTCATACACATTTTGTTTGATGATTAACATTGTATTACTGCTTAGAATATTTAAACATTGCAAGGAAATTATAATAAATGCTTGTAATTTCTCTTTTGTACTCAGATCTGACATTGTTTTGAAAAATAATGTTACCTTTTTCTAGACTATGTATATTCAAATCACATAAATTGGCATATTTTAAAGTGTTTAGTAAATAAAGTTCAACGGTGTTTATATAAAATACTGGAAATATCAATGATTTTAGAGAGCATTTAAAATATAGTAGTGATACTATTCGACTTTATTAATTGGCTTCAAATCAATTGCGGCAGAATTGCTTTTAAGCACAGTTACAAGTTCTCAGTGTGAATAATCATTTTATATGAATTTAGGAGATTTAAATATGCTGTGTTTTTACGATAGACATCTCAACATATGTGCCTGGAAAGATTTACAATTAAAATCGCATGAGTAGCAATCTGCAGCTTTTCATACCAAAAGCCAAGAATACAGAGCTGTGGGAAAATTTGGTAAATCTAACTCTAAGACTCACAACTTAAAAGCTTAACTTTCCCTCCCCCAACTCTATAATGTTGACCTTGGGCTGGTCTGTTCCTCTCTGATTGTTTAAACTGCATTCTCCTTCGTGGATGATGGTTTCTTATTAAATTATTTATTGATGTGGCTGACACTAGTTGAATAGATTCATTAAATTTCACAACTTGTTGGAGTCTAGTTCACTGGAAAAAAAAAAATCCTCTTTGGATTCTTTAAAGGACAAAAAGCGTCATGTTTTTTTGAGTTCTTTTAAAGCATTTAATAAAGCATGAAAAGATATGACATCAATCCTACTGAAACACAAGGGAAAATGAATGATGTTACTGTAAATCTTTACATCAATCACACCCAATACTTTGGAAAACAATATAGTTTTGTTTGCATTTCAGAAGTGACAAACAACTCTTGTGACTGGCTTAACATAGTCACTTTCTATTAGTCAAGACCAGAAGCAAGTCAGAATTAAAATGTGGCCGTGCGTTGCTAGGCAGCGGAGTTGTCTTGACATGGTGGTTAGTTTCCTTTTCACTGAATGACAACAGTGAAATGAAAGAAGTTTTGAAAAACTTGATAATGGTTTTCAAAGGAGGAGGATAATTGGTGGTGCTCGCTTGTGCAGCACTGTGTGGAAACTTTCAGGCGGCCGTGAGAGAGGACTGTCACTAAAAATTTAAACTCTTGTACACAAACTTGACCTAGAGTCTTCTCCAGATTTTGGCGGTTCATTTTCAGAACACCCCTGAGACCAAGGGGTATAGGATGAAAGCATTAAGACAGATGGGGAAAGCCCCAAAGGAAGAAAGGAATCAATAGTTGTGATTTAATCCATTGGTGAAAGGGAGGAATTAAGTAAAATCTTAAAAATGTGGAATGTGTAAAAGACCGTGAGCTAGCACCTATAAAAAATGTTTGAATTAAATGGCTAGCTGCAATTGAGCAGACACTAGCATCAAATGCAAGAGATAAAGAAAGGTACAAAGTCTTCGATTTACTATGCCAGGGATAAAACAATTGCCCTGATGCGATTTTTTTTAGCACTCTCTAGTTTAATTCAGAAAAATATCCCCAACCACATTACTCCAAAGCGTGTAAAAATAATTACAACTTAAGCTTTTGTTGTCTGTGGTAATAATTGAATAGAACATATTATTTAACAAAAAAACAAACAAAAAACCCCAAGCAAACAAGAGACACGCATGGAAAATACATGTTGCTCACTATTTCATCCCAAACTACCTCAGGCAAGAACATTTTGTTTAACCATCTTTGCCATTAATTTACCCAGAATTTTAAAAACTGAGCAAAATGAACTCATATTGAAAGAAGGAACCAATTAGTGTTGGATTAACATTCATGGTTATTTCCAGTTGTGTTTGTACTTGTTCTTGTGCTCTGACTTCCTAAAATTTCACAACCCAAAGATTTAGAAAAATGGGGTTGTTTAGACGCACAGTGCAATGAAGTGGCTGTGACCATTGTGTAGACACCACCTCTCTCATTATACCCTCTCAATCAACACTCGGTCCACAGGAAACCGCAATAAAGCCCAGCTGCCACGGTTAATCTGCAGGCAAACCCACACCCACGTCTATGTCCGTTACTCTCCAGCCTTATTATTCTCAGATCCAAAGCTTCATAAGGGATCAGCCAAAGTCCATTAAAGTAAATAATAGCTAGAAATGACAGGCTTAGCAAGGATTGGGAGGAAGTTGAAGACCAATCTGAGCTCTGAGCTCTGATTAATAGAGAAAAGCATTAGGAGAAAAGGGGAGAAAAATGACCTCAGCCTGCTCCAAAGAATTCCTGAACCTTCGTTGTTAGGGCAAGTGCTACCATCTGAGACGTTAGTGATCCTTGAATTTCCTTCACTTTGATGCAGCTCAAATGGGAAAATTTTGAAGGTTCAGCAAGGCCCCAGACCTCAGCTGGAAAGCTGTCTGGAGTCAACCCTGTCAAAATTCTCTTGTGTAAGAGAAAGCCTTTATTAGCTAGATTGCAACAACAACAATAACAACACCCACAAACGCCCTGCACAGTCTCGTAAGGAGGGGCCTCTGCTGGGGACTGCAGATGCATTTTTCATTTCCTTGCACATAGTCATTTTTAAAAAGTCTCCAAACAGATGTCGTAAAATAAAACAATAGTGATTCTTAAAATGAATGCCTTTCAGGAACTAGCTAGATTTAGTCTGCTGGTAGGAAAGTGTGTGTGTGTGTGTGTGTGTGTGTGTAGGGGGGAGTATTCAAATATTTATTCAGTTTTATCCTAAAATATGATATTTATTTTCATTGTATAGCACAAAACGTCCTTCTTGAGCAGTTCAAGTTTCGTTGAGTCAAGATAAAATTATAAAACGCTTCAGTTATTTCAACTGTGTGTTTTATACAAATTGACCAGGGAAAACTCCCAAATGAATTCTCCACCATTTCGCTCTCCACCATTTCAAAAATTATTTTTGCAGCCTTCTGTTTGATCAACTTCCTCGTGAGAGGAGCCCAGGCGGTGCTCTCCCCCTCCTTTCCCACATCAGCGTATTTGGTCTTCCAATGAGACATTTGGAATTTGGGAACAGCTCTTAACAGTCCTTTGAAGAAATCTATACCTGGTAGGCCTATTTGTGATTAGGAAGAACTCATTTCAAGTCTGCTCTGTTATTAAAAAATGTCTTTGCTTGTAAAAAAATGCCATATTCTTTATGAAATGTGGGTTGAAATGAGAGTGGTAGAGAGAGCTCAGAAACTGCAAGTGCTCTTTAAAGTTGGAGCAAAAACATAACAAAGCAGCCCCTGCTTGTCAGAAATCCCAGTCTGAGGGGGAGGAGGCACATGGCAGAGGCAGGCAGGTAGCGGAAAGCCCTCGTGGTCTCTCAGGAAGGTAGTCATGGTCCAGATGAGGACTCGATGTCAGAGGCTCACCTTCGAATGCGTTCCTTGTTCAAGTTCATATTGTAGCATGCAATTTTCATAAATAAAATGAAGGGGCGATGTACGGAACTATGGCTAAAATGATGGTTCTTCACAGATATTGCCGATAACTTGGCTAATGCACTGTTGATGTGCACGTGGTACAATTTTCATATTTTAATCTTAAGTAGAACAAGAAATGACAATTATGAAAAGACAAAATAGATACCACCAACAGCTGTAATTGCTATCTAGGCTGCTCAAAGATGGGCAAAAAACACAGTAAATCAATATTAAGTTCTCTACAAACGCAGGTATCACAACAAGGACATCATATAACATCATTATAAGCAGATTCTAATACGATTTGGACAGTTGTGAAGAATATAGGATGAACTGAGGGAATGCAAGGCTAACTTGTCCTCTGCAGCTTTAGCGGGTGTCTCAAGAAAAAAATCTCTGGGAATCATGGCTGTGTATTTAGTTAAGTATGCAAACTGTGCTGGCTTCAGTAAATGAGCGTGATCTTCCTTTTTACAATTTAAAATGGTAAGATTATCAAGGGTTAAATAGTTCTGCGAGTGCAATTATAAGAAGTCAAAATTCAGCAGTTTTAATACACCAGGATTTGGGAAAATGCTTTTGCATATTATAGTACATCCTAGGATATATTCTGTCGTGTTAAAGAATACCCAACTAAATGGGTGGGTTAAGAAACCAGCTAAACTTAAGAAAAAATATTAAAGATTAAAGGCATGATATAAATATAATTTAAAAAATGAAAATTGAAACTGATGCAAACTTTAGTAATGAGAAATGAGATAAAAAAGGGCAAATAGACAAGAAAACAAAAAATTTGAGGAAAAGATATAACAAAAGTGACACATATGTCCAAGTAATTTGGACATAAAATTAAAATTAAATGCTTACTTTTAGGAGTATAGTTTTAGGAGAAGTACGTCTGACTTTATGCACATTTCTGAGAAGATCTGTTTCCTTTATGGGAAATGCAAGAACACATAGCACAAAAAGTTCTTATAAATTCTTATTGACTTTTTGCATTTGTTCATAAGTTGTTTTATGTATTTATAAAAATTAGAGAAATATTTCATATTTCAGTTGAGCATTTAAAATTTTTACATGAAAGAATTGTTTTGAATCCATTTATTCCTTTCTCTTCTTCCTCATTCCCATAACTGAACATCGTTTTGAAGTCACAGGCTCCACCTCTCCACAGACATGCAATATAAAAGAAATCACTTTTCACCACAATTTTCTAGTTTGTATAGAAATGCTGTAAATGTGGAACTAAATTTGAATGACTTTGAGAGTTTGGCACCAGAAAAGAAATAATCTGTTAATCAAAAGACTGACAGTTCAAATCAGTTTTCTTTTGTATGTGTGTGTGATAGTGAAAAACAACAAACATTTTTAAAAAATCAATTGCTTGCTATACAGTTTTGCACTTCCACCAGATTTCGTCTCCCTTGAATGTTGTCTTTATGTTTTCATTAGATGGTAGACATTCCTACATTACTTTGTTATTTACACAAACAAAAAAATTAAATGTCTGTATACTATAGTTTATGCACATATGGAATTTGTTTATAAGTAATTACATGTGTATCATTATGTATATTATAGCATAAACTGAGCCATATACCTTATCTCACATAACATGCATAAATAAGCAACTGGATTTTATGGCCTTGAAATGCACATATTTTTAGTCACCCAAGGGCAAATGAAATTTTCTTTTCATTCGTGGAAAGTAAAAGAGTTTTCATAATAGATCTGCCGTGTTAAATGTGTGAGATTGTTGTTCAAATGCTCTCCATTAACCTGTGTAATAGAATTGACTTGTCATGAATTTAAATATGAAAAAATTTATCTTTGGGTACAGTGTGTTATCACCGACACTTAAAACAGCACTCTTTTCTGTTCTTGATATCAGAGTAGAATATTTAAAATGGAAAATACTTTTCTTACCCTTTTACTGAAGACAAAAAAAGGCTTTCTATGATAAGGATGATCCTCAGAGAATGGATATATTGCTAAAAAGCTAAGACCTTTGCGCTAACCACAAGGTGTCTCCAATCTTTAAATTCTCTAGATTCCCTTCCTCTGCCATCCCCATATTTCAGTACACGGTGAATCTATATGCTCACAATGTCACGTTTGGAAACTTCAAAAACCTTGTCCAGATGTAAATTGAAAGTTCATACTTTAGAAGAGACTCTATCAAACTTAAATATATAGATATATAATACTATACCTGACACTATATATAACCCATAGTTATACATATTATATAATTATGTAAATCGCATTATGCTTATAATACAGTCCACACTGAATAAGAATTTACCAATTATTTTATGAGTTTGTGTTTGGAATGTGGCATCTTAAAAATAAAAAGTGATACAATACCAAAAAAAAAGAAAAAAAAAAGTTTAACATCAAAGCTCATGTTAGTTTGTTCATCCATGATCAAGATTTGATTTTTAAATAATCCTGTCAGCCAGCTTCAACCAGCTACTCCAAGGGAATAAAAATTTCATAGTGGGCAACACACATCTGCAAATGCAGCAATTTTCAGAATTTACAAATACACAAATACAACTAATTCCTGCTTTTTACTGTTCAAAGCTATCGGTGAAAAGTATACTAAAGCTCATCTCATTATGAAGTATGAATATATAACTAAGAATAAATCTCCTTTAAAAGAATTCCAACTATAGAAAGTCTTTCTAATTCAAGGCCATGTATGGCTTATGTCTCTCTGTACACAGAGAATGTCGTGTGTGGGGGGGTGTGTGTGTGTTTAATGGGATACTGTTTATCCCACTATATCTTACCACTCTGTCTCTTTGGATAACAATCACAGGACCCAGATGCTAAGGGTAAGTGATATTTTCCCACAAGCGGCTTCTGGCTCCTTGGCAGACGTGGGGAGGCAGTTGTGTTGGCAGCCGCAGTGCTGCCTCTGGCTCTCTTGTGTGGCTTTGCTGTTGAAGAGATGCTTGGCCTGCCCTGTCCTCCTGGATACCATTTCCCTCTGACAGCCCTTGGGTTTTGTGAAGCTTTATTCTGTGCAAATCCCTCGTGCAATCTCTGGATGAATTCTCTAAAGGCAAAATAGGGCCTTTCTTTATAGTTGTGTCTAATGGTCAGCTGAAGTGCTAGTTCAGGTACCCAGCAAACCCAAACCCAAAGTCAAACCTTTCCAATCTTTGTGGCTATTTTGTTGTCATTTCTGTTCTTGCTTTCACCCTGAGCACATTGTATCCCAACCTAATTGCCAGGGTGTTGGCCAAATGATTTTGGATAAACTTTGAGCTTTGTGATTTTATGTTGTAATTTATGTGATTTTAGAAAGTCCTTTGTTTCTCCATATTTCTTATTATGAATAGTTTTTGAAAATTTTTTTCTCAGATCATAAATAACAACATCATGAAATATCTCTTGCAAGAAATACTAAGAAGAAATTTTGCGATGTCACCAAGTGCAATTGGCTGATGGCCTACTTAATGAAATAACTAGTGTGCTTTCGATATTGATACAGAAGTAATACTTCATCCCCTGCATGCTTGTAATCTGGATGACATTTTGAAGCATGTGCTCAAGTTGTACAAACAAAGGCACACAACAGAGCCAAAGATGGTTTCAAAGACACCAATATAACTGTCTACCACATAATTTGTGAGACATTTTCACGTTTCCTCCCAGTGATATCACAAAAGTAGTCATAAATGTGTATCGCGGATTAAACGATTCGCAGGCTTACCATATGCCTGACTACAGTCCTCAAGGCAAAACAATACTTTTGGGGACCGATAGCCATATTTTGTTTGTAATCTGAAATATCAATAAAGACCCCGAGTTTTCTGAAAGAAATATTGGGCACGTTTTGCATGGAAATGCCCACTCCAATTAAACCTGGGTTGAAATTGATTCCTTTCTATTCTGCCATTTTCTATCTCACGTGACTGTAAAACTCCAGAATTATTGATAGTCTGTTTTATATTTTAACGAGTAAATTGTTACCTGGTCAAAAAAGACTATACGGGTATTATATAGGCCTTCGGATAATTATGTAAGGCAGATCTTTATGAGAGTCTTCATGTGCTGTATGAAGACCTGGAAATTCTCTGATGTGTTGTGTGACAATATATAATTAAGGACAAACCTGATTTAGAGAGTTGCATCGCTGAAGCCTCACAGACAAATGCAGATGAGCTCTCATCTCAGTAGCTGAGGATCTGTTTGGGCAAAGTTTGCTTTTAATGTTGAATTGCCCGCTGCACAGAGTATGTTCTGTTTGTATCCAGTGTTCTGCAAGCCGTGTGCTTCTAGCTCGGCTCAGAAATTATCACGATCCACTGTGATTCCAATGTTTCTCTCTGATAGGCGATAAAGACGTGTTCTGAAGGAACATTTCTAGTTAAATTAGCATAAAATCTCAAAGATTGTTGATGGTTAGGTTGCTATGAAGTACATATTCTTCATGTTGTTCATGGAGTAACTTTGCTCTTTCTTAAATATAAAACATTTAATAAACGTTTAAAGAAACTTTAGGGAAATGTTAAGTATTTCTGTTAAGCATTTCGATCATCCGTCTTCTAGTTCTGTGAAATATGGCACTTTCAGAAAGACTATTGCTAAATTTTGGTTTCTTATTTGCTATGATATGTAAGAACCCAAAAGATTGTAATCACACGTCTGTATGCCATTTGGTGTCAATTTAGAACATGTTCCTCTGCTAGTAACATTTTTCATTTTCATAATTAAATATTTATATTTTACTATTTGAGTTTTTCCTCTCGCTTATAAGATTTTTGGAATGTACAATTCTATGTTTAAAAGACCTGAAAAGATAATCGTAAATAAGCTTCATTTATACCTACAGAGTCCCTGGTAGCATTCTCAAAACAATAAACAGAAAGAAAACTAAAACTATTTTTGGTTCTCTTTCTACCAGTAGGTGTCACTATTGGGACTACAAGGCAGTGATCCCAAGGCACCCAACAGAAACTTGCTTGAAAGAGCATGCATTACCTGTGTAATCCAGAAGGTAATTTGCTGAGCCGTGCTAACCAAACTACCCTATGAAAGATTGCTTGACTAAAATTTTATCTCAAATAAACATGAAACAATTTGAAATGTGAAATGACCCTACTGAAATACGCTGGGAGGAATCCTAAGATAAAAGACATCAGTCATTACAAGAAAAAATAACTCGGGATTTTTGAAGGGCAATTTGAATAGTATCCTGGTATGATCAGATTTCAAATAATATTGAATATAAAAATACAAACGTTGAAAAACAGGAAAAGAGTTAGGATTTTGCCTTTTGAAAACTTTCAAAGGTAAAGGACACTTGTGGAGTCAGGCCGCTTTTCTGAAGAGAAAAAATCGTGAGTTTCCCTCTGCAGAAACAGATCACATGTATTCTTGTTCTAGGAAGTATTAAATAACTTTAAACCTCTGCTGGAAAAATAAATTCTACTTTCTTTTTTTCCCCAAAGTTGCTATAAAAAGCCGTGAGGCTATTCTTGGCCTAATTTGATGAAAACATGCTACAATGATATTTTCATGTTAAATCTCACTTGTGAGGACTACATTTGGTCCATATTTCTTCACCATAACTAGGAAATCTTGGCAATAAACTTTCGCTTTGCAATTAAGCAACAACTAATTTTTTGGATGCTTTAGCTTTATCTAAAGATTTTATTTCAGTTTTTTGCTAAGTGAGGGAAATACACGGGTATGTGTGTGAACAGTGTGCCCCACCCTCACCACCTCCCCACACAACGTTAAGAAATAGAATTTCCTATCAGAATGGTTTTAAATCTTAAACTTGCATGAGAGTCTTATGTAAAAAGTAAGAAAAAAGATTACCTGTTATTTCCTTGTTGAATAATCTTAAAATATCTCAACGTGTCTGAACAGCTCATTCATCAGAGCTTTATGGTCCTTTTATTATCTGAAAATAAGCAGTTAGGGCTGACAACTTCGAAACTGTGAATGCCATTATTCAGTGTCATGTGCAGTGTGTTCATCGGTGATCCGTCTTGGGTGCAACTTTCCAATAAAGGCTGAAAGTCACTCTCGCGCTTGCTTTTCCAGGACAGTTCCACCCGGACAACTGCACAGAGAGAGGCTCACCAGTAGAGGCCTCTCTAGATTTGCCTTCTGATTAAGAACTCAGAAGGCGCCTGGAGTCCGCGGCAGTGAACACAACTACTTGAAAAGATTCTTGTTGCATAGGGAAAAAGATCACTCTTTAATGCCCTTTTAAGTTCCACGATGTTGATTAATGTTGCCCTTTACATTAATGATGTTTCAAGTAAAAGAAAACAAATTTAAAATGGATCAATTCTACTGAGGATGCATTCATTAGACAGAGACTCTGCCATATGCTGTGGCTGGAGGGTTTGCTGGCCTTTCTCTTGTAGTTACCTGTGTAAAATCCACCCTATCCTCTACATGAATGCCCAAGCTGAATAGCCATTTGAATGCAGGCTTTAGTTTGATTCGCCATACAAGGGGTACTGTGTCACTGTGTTTTCTTTCTAGGAGTCACTAAGTGATTTCTATATCTGTTGTCATGGTGATATAGCAAAGCAGGGGAAAATGGGGGCAACTTCAGGCTTTCTCCTCACCCTCTGCACTAAGATGTTGTTAGCAAGCCTATAAAACATTGGGCTTTCTCTGGGCCTTCTTTTTGTTCTCTGATTGTCAATAAAACTCATTTTAAGGGTAACAAGGACATCTAAATGTCATCTGTCACAGTGTTAGAGAGATTAAGTTTGTTTAGGGACTTGTGCTGGACAAAGGCCACTATTTGTTCCGCAGATACAAAGCAGTGTTGGCTATCACCACTCTTGATTTAGAAGGAGGCCCAGACACCATCGAGGAAATATCATCTCAGTTGCAGGTGACGGAGAGGCCTTCTTGACATGACAGCATTAAAACGATAGAAAAATAATTCTGGTTTTGAATGAGAATCTGCAGTTGCATTTCCCACCCCCCTTTGTGGATGACACAAGCCAAAGTCTCCTCTTAGGCCCGAAATAAGAAATCAGCTCTGGAGGGCCACAAGTCTGTTTAAAAACACGACGTACACACCTGATAGTCCTTGAATGAATGATAAAAGAAGCAAGAAAGCTTTCACAAGGCAAGTCCAACAAGGATGTGTACTGCATTAATTCAACATTCACTCAATAATGAGGCTAAATGGAACGTACAGATTAATGAAGACATCGGTGTTATTAAAATCAAATCCTGTGGTTCATATGCTTTTCTTAATAATGAACATTGTGGCTATTGGAGAGGAAGAACAGGATTTTTTCTATTAATTTGGCACACATCCCAGATCTCATTCAACCAGAACCCGTCCCCTACAAAATGCAGCTCACGGCCTTTATGTGCTAAGGCCTTTCTATTCTATATCTGTGTTAATTTGAGGGGAAAAAAATGTTTTCTTTATAAAAAGATTTTAAAAGGTAAATCTGAACCCTAAGTAATAATTAAATAATTTGAAAACTAGGACGTTTCTTCCAACATAGAGGGTGATTGGAAAATGTATAAAATGACATCCGTGTAATAGGGTGCTCACGTCACATCTGCCTACTTTGGAGACTGGCACAGCTCTTTGGGGCTTTTAGAGTCTGGTCACATTAATGCATCTCAAATACTATTTTATAGGAAATATTCATGGTAGCAAGGGCCCTGGGTTAAAACTTCGATGAACTCTTACAAATGCTGGGCAATGGGAGATCCTTCACTGGCAATTTATTAGGTCTTGATAATTTGGATATTTATGAAATATGACTCAAAGCAGAGTACTATGACTCCTTTTCCAATATGCCTGTGAGCACAACCTCACATGTGACACATGTGCGTGTGCACAAGCACAACACTAGGACCAGAGCTCACATTTGGAAGGACAATGATAAACTCCCTTGATTTTGGCTCAGTGAGGAATATATATATTAATATGGCAAACTTTGAGTTTCCTTAACTCACACTTTCTCCAATCAATTTGGAAATTTGATTTTAATCGTACTGAAAAGAGGTCTAGGTGTACAGCCGTAAATGCTATATATTTCAACTCCTGGGCATATTCCATTTTAGTTATGTATTTGGCAATTTATGATGAAGAAGATAAACTTCTAAAAGCGTAAATCGAGAACTAGACCTTGTTAAAAAAAAGACAAAGAACTCTGGGAGCTGCACAATCACACATTTGTAGATACGCCTGTAATATTAAACATGTGTGATACTAAAAAGAGCTACAGCAGGATTCCCTTTTCAAAAAATTCCTGGAGCAAATTACCACCAAGCTGAGTGTGATTTTTTTTAATGTAGATTTATTCTATACAAACTAATGAAAGCAAATACAGTATTGAGATGCTGTTCCATCAATGTTATGGGCCTAGATGACTTTTGTTTAGTATCTTAATAGCTCGGTCATTTGTTATTCATTCAGCCACACACAGGACACCAGGGTGTATGAAGGACAATACTCTCGGGGCATTTTGAGTTCAATTTGTGTTTCTCTCCTTATGCAGAACATGTGTTGGCATCAGCGATGCTTACAACGGGGAATCACAAGACACAATGAAGTTTTACCACGTTGTTCAGAGATAATTTTCTGTTTTTCAGAACACAATCTTTGGATTAGCTAAGTACAGTTCTGGTGCACCATAATGAACACACTGGATATACACTTCCTGGCTATTTTTTAAGCTCTTAGTTCTTCTATTATTTCAGATAATGAGTTATGTGAAAGAATAAAAAACAAATCTCTAACAAAAGGTACATTAAGCTTCAAAATAGGCCAATAAAAGGGAGTGCTTGTCATTTATACTTAAAGCTATAAACAAGGTGACTGAGAAAATGGATTGGAGAAGTCCAGTAATGCCCAGAGATCACACAACACACGTGACACACACTCACACGCATACACAGCGTTGCGTGCGTAATGTCCTACTACTCGCTCCCCAAGAGGACATCTATGTTACGCTAGACGTTTTGTAGCTTCACAGATTCAGTGATTCTAATGAGACCAGTAAAAGGAAATGGATGCTACAGGGTATCCTTCTTTTTCTAAATGTCTTGGGATGAAAACCCTCTAAGTGCCTTTAAGTAGCTATACAATTTGGATACAATATTTAATTTCTCTGGTCTCGGTTTCTTCTCCAGGAAAATGCAGGGATGGGAATAGATAACCTCTAAGACCTCTTCCAGTTCTAAAACGCAGTTAACAAATTCATAATAAGGTTTTCAGTTTTTAAAAATGTCTAGTATTTTGAAAGCAACTATTTTTATTAAGAAAAAATAGCAGAATTTTAGCTTCATGGTAAGATTAATGTTCAACACAATATACAGTTCTGGTTAAGATTTACTGTGCAAAATTAAGAATCCAGGCAGTTGTATTTTCTAAGTACTATAATCTTTTCACTTTGAACAATTGAGTGGCAAAAAAGCTCATCAAATTAGAACTAAGTTAATTCGTCAAGGCTGTGTATCATTCCAGAATTTTTACTATTCCTTTGTGTTCAGGAAATAGTAAAACAACAAATGAAAATCTGTTAACGAACATTTTGTAACAAAAAGACAATATCTTTGGTAAATAATACACTTACTTGACATGTTGCTATCACTTGAACTAAAAGCAGCAGTTGAGAATATTTCCTTCCACCCTTCTCTCCCATCCTGCTTCTAAATTCTCAACTCAACACTTCGTATTCCTATTGGGAGCAATCGTACAATATCCAAATTTATCATAAAATAGCTGACTTGGGTGGATAATTGTTACATTATAAAATCTTTTTTCCGCCTTACAGAATCCAATGTTTCTTTATTAAATATAGTTATCTTCAAGTGTATCTGCAAATAATAATATGAAGAAAGTAGCCTAACATTGCCTTCTCAGGAATATTTCAACCAAAGTCTTCTGTGTACGTAAAACAGCTCAATACAAATATTGAATTGATGCAGTTATATACAATTCTATCTTTTCTGCTTATCTACTCTGCTGACTAGAATTTCAACATATTTTAATTCCAATTTGTGAATATAAAATTATGTGATATTTGTCCGAATTCTATTTTATGCAGCTACTAATTAACATTGAAATACATAGCCCAATAGAACCACTTTGCTAAACATTAACAATAATTCATTTTTCATTAACAAAAGTAACTGTACCATATGGAAAAAAATCCTATAACGTTTAAGAAAATATAAAAAGAATTGGTCTGATAGTGGTGCCTCGGAAAGATGACCTTAGTCATATTTTCTTATTAGTTATTGGTAGTATTGGTCCCTGCATTAAAATTGTTGAAAAATTAAATTGTATGTTGTAGAGTAATAAAAATTCCCAGTTAGCTAATCTTAATTTTAAAAATCAATTTTTTAATTTTTTATATTTTAAATTATACTAACAACTTACTGTCATCAAATATTTTAAAGGAACAATGTAAGAGAAAAATGATAAAATGATTATATGGTTAAAATAAAACATATTCTTTGAATCTCCATCACAGTTTACTATTTTCAATAGCAGCAAGCTTTTCAATTTTACCAAAAATACATTTTGGACTCGTACATTAAAAGATACTTAAATAATAAATCTAGAGAGAAGACGACATACCTTAAGAGTGACTTAATCATAATACAATTTAAACAAAAGTTTTTAGGGAAAAATTTTAAAGACAAAATTATAACTTTGAAAATGTTGCTAATATCAACTTACCAATCAAAAAATATTTCCATTTATGAATGTATCATTTGTGGCATTTTTAGACAATGAGATTCTAAACTAAAATGCACATTATATAAAACAAAATATTTGAATGGCTAAAAAAATCAGAATTTCAGTTCTATCTGAAAGCCATTCTTTTAACATTCTTCAAGTTGAAATGTTTGAGTCTCTTTATCATTCTGCCTGCATTTGCTCTATCTGAAAAACAAACAAACAAAACAGCTTAGTATCTCGAGCCTGGGTCAGTGCACACTTTTCCCACTTTCATTGCTGCATCTGAACAATAGATATTTTTCAACCTGTGAAAGAACAAACAAGTATTTTATTTAGCTATCTTTTCTTGAGTTTCAAGCATCAGTGTCACTCATTTTTGTTATAAAATTGCATACGTGCCGTAAAAGGATAGCTTGTTTCTCTTTTAATACCAATACCTAAGTTTCTGAATGTTTTGAGGCTTTTTATACTATTCCAGAAAGCATTTTTTAGTAAAGTTTCGGTTAAAGTGAAATATTCATAGGGATTTCACAGTTCATTTGTAAAGATTTTTCCTATCAGTTCTTGGGAAAAATCCCACAACATTGATTTTCTTAAATGATTTCATGACACCATAAGAAAATAATTCTCTGAAAGGTGGAAAAATCAGAATTCAGTTATTTGAATTTCAACTGTAAAAATTATATGGAGCTAGTGATAAAAGTGGTATTCGGTAACCAAAATATACATCCCATTAAGTAATGGTTCGACCACTTTCAAACACTGGCAATCATTAGGTTAAAAATTGTTAACTCAGGCATTATTTGTTATCTTTAAACAGAAATTTTTCTGCTGATGTTAACTCCATATAAGAAAAGAATAATATATCTGAGGATTGTGGCAACAAAAAAGAGTAAATAGATATTTTCAGAAAATATTTGAATATAGCTCATCTATAAATAAGTTTATGTGTAACTTAGAAAAGAATATGTTCATCTAAAATAGGAACATCTTCGTTGGATGGTAGCCATTTTGGAAACTATAAAGACACCATCTTCACTTCTTTGCTATTACCAGACTGAGTTTCTGTTTCTTTTCATTCCCTTTCTCTTCTTTATCTCCTCCAAAGACTAATATATTTTATGATATTTACTGCTCCTTGTTTCAATGCATTGTGTCACTCTTATTTCTCTAAGTGTCTCTCTTATACCAAAACCTTGATGTCTTCTAAAAGACTCTGCTTCTTTAATCAAACCTTTAATAACATCAATAATTTTGCATTTTCATCTTTCTCATTATTTAAACTTGATATTTAGTGAAACTACTTTAAATTGCTTTGAAAAGTGAGTAGAAAACACTAATATTTTATATTTAAATAATATTATGCCTCCTACAAACGCTTCCTACAGTAAGACCCAAGTCTCTTTTTAATGCCTGAATTTATATTATAATTTGGCTTCCTCTTCTTCTAAGGACATGTTTAAGTTAGAAAATCCTAAGAGAAAGAAGCCTTTGCCCTTACAGAGTGAAGGGTGAGGGGAAGCATATTTTTACCAGCATCAAAAAGAAACAAACGAAATAGATAATTTTGCAGCAACTTTACTGTATTTAAAAATAGGTAAGAATTAAAGTAAAAATAAAAGTGGACTCTTAAGTCTGATGACAATATTAGAAAAATTCATGTGTATTCTGTTTCTACATCTACTTTTTAAATTTTAAATCACCCTTTGAAGGTTATTTGGGTAGGCAGTCAAAGTAGAGTTCTGGCTTTAGAGTTCGATGGGTCTGAGCTTGAATCCTGACTTTGGAAAAGGTAAATAAATTCTCAAAGCCACACTTCACTCATCTAGAAAATAAGGATGAAGGTACAAATGTTCTGTGACAATGAAGATGAGGTATATCAAATACTTACCTGGCAACCTGGCACTCAAGAAGAGTTGAATAGTTGGCCATTATGATGTTGTTAGAATTTGCCAACAACAAAGCATCACCAAAAAAAAAATTGGTTTAGAGTCAGTAGAACGTGTTGGCTCTAACATTTCTGAGGTGAGTGGCATTGGGTAAATCAATTAGTTCTCTGAGTTTAAATTTCCACTTCTATAAAATAGTCTACATTGCTGATTGAGCTGTGAGATCTGTGCTATGCCAGTAAGTGCTTACGACTGTCTGATTTGTATTTGCTGGTTTCTTGTGGTGTCAATCCTTCCACCATGGCCAATTTCAAGCTTCCAGTGCAGAGCTGGGAGGAGAGGCGTGGTTGCACGTCATTATATTGTATAACATAGTATTTCACATTATATTATTTTATTTTATATGGTCTTATTTCCACTATAGGGATTCAGTAGTTGTCAAAAACATCAAAAGCAAAGATGTTAGTGAAATATTGTACAATAATTAAGAATTGATGAATTCTGAGTATTATCTTTGTTTTTAGTGTTATTTTATTTCATGATAAGTTTCTATGATTTTTTTTTATAATGACAGTTGTGTTCAGCTGCTCAGCTCTCAACATTCCTGGAACTTTAACAGTCATCTCTTGTGGGCCAAGAGGAGCCAGCTCCAGTACGACAGTATGTGAGGGTTAAATTGGGTGATACTTGTCCAAAGCCCTTATACTGGCTTCTTTGTTAACCAAGCACTTTGTAAGCCATATATATATAGCTAAAGATACATATGTAAAGTGTTTTACGTGTTATCACTATTATTTACCAGAGTTTCTTTGCACAAAATATAATGAGTTATTGCTTTTGTCTGAGTCAAGTGAGGAAAGTAAATGACAATAGCAAGGCAAACAAATAAACAAAACCCACTATTAGATACAACTCAATGTGGAAAACATTGAAGTCCCCAGTCAGAACATATTTCACTGTCAATTGACTCTGCTCAACATTGCCTTCATTAATCATTTTAACTGACCTTTAATGATGAGATATAAATGCCAAAAGAGTATACTAAAACTTTTTTAAGCGCCTAATTTTTTTTTCGTGAGAAAGATTGTCATTGAGCTAACATCTGTTGCCAATCTTCTTTTGCTTGAGAACGATTGTCACTGAGCTAACATCTGTGCCAATCTTCCTCTATTTTATGGGGGATGCTGCCACAGCGTGGCTTGGTGAGCTGAGCTAGGTCAGCACCTGGGATCAAAACCTGCAAACCCTGGGCCGCCGAAACAGAGTGTGCGAACTTAACCACTATGCCACCAGGCTGGCCCTTTAAATGCCTAATTTTAAATCAGCAATAGAAAAATCTTACAGCATCTAGATATCAGTCTAAAATGAAATATTTTGGTATTTTTTCTTCCTAGAATAATGCATTTGCCTACGCCAGTTGATTTTTTAAGAATTAAACATAGCATGATTCAAAATTGGCCTCCTGGGGAACAAGTGCCACCATAAGGAATTCTCTGAAAAGTCAATTAAAGCAAAGTTAAGGAAATTAAATGAAAGAAAACTCCTTTGTTGAAAATCTCAAAATGCAAGTAAATTAAAACTATACTGTTACCCTATATTCTAAATACGTATAAATATTTCTCCCTAGTTACTAATGCGTCTTCTTTCAATTGACTCAAAAAATATTTATTGAATACCCATCATATTGCAAGTACTTGTGCTAGGTGATATTGCATGTCACATCAATTCTCCACTCCCCCTTGTTAATATTTCATCTAGGCTATTTACAACTTTGTACATTCCAAACGA
Organism: Equus przewalskii; assembly: GCF_037783145.1. Classification (NCBI taxonomy): domain Eukaryota; kingdom Metazoa; phylum Chordata; class Mammalia; order Perissodactyla; family Equidae; genus Equus; species Equus przewalskii. Next base: position 82,680,797 of record NC_091845.1, on the reverse strand, counting down.
GCTTTATAAAAGAGCTCTCACTTAAATGTTAAAATTTCTGCTATGATTTATATTTGTAAAGAAGATTTTATATTTTTCTCTGCCCTCTTTACTCACCACCTAGTCTTTCATTTTCTAGTATTGTTCAAACACCGTACAAAAAAATGATATAAATTTAATCAGCAATAGTCATGCTTGGTTGTATTTTGCAACATACAAAGGAGAATATGCAGGTTAACTGAGCTGAAAATTTTAATTATAAACTAGTAATTCCAAGAAAAAATTACTTTTGATATTCCCCAGATCAAAAAGAATAGGAATTAGTGAATATTCCTATTTAGAATAGAAATAATCAGCCCATTATACTACTCATGTCTTAAATACAGACATACATATATTATTATGTGTATCTGATTACATTTGAGAGTGAAGTTGGGTGTATGATTTTTCTCTCCAAGTTCAGAAATTAAAATTAAAATATCTGGATATATGGCAAAAATCATCTGAATGGTTTAAGAAGCCAATTCAATAAAAAAGACAAGTTATTTTTCAAGGTCATTGTCACATATAATAAAAATTACTAGTTTCTCTGACTGATAGCAATGAATAACTAGATATGCAAGAAAATGTGGATTATTATAATCTTCCATGACTATTTTCAAAATTTCAAGTGCATAGTAGAAATTGCTGTTAAGTTATATTTTTACTTTGATGAAATAAGCTTTGGAAAAGCTCTTGACAAACAAGCACTGTGTTTGCACTCTTGGTATTATATCAACATTGCTCCATGGGGCAGATCCTTCATTTGTAGGTTTTATTATGATAGAGCAGAGTGGCTTACAGAGAGGGAATGTGTAAATAAATCATAGCTTCCTAAAAAAATACAGACGCCTTTAGAAAATTTCCACTGGCAATGAAAGTTGTTTTGAACTATATTTTTATTTCAAAATAAATGTAACTTACTGAGATTCACATTCCTTCAAGTAACGGGGGAACAGAGAAGCAAAACAAAGAAGTGGGATGAAGTCATAAATTGTAACAGACCCTAAAAGTATAAGCATTCTTAACTTGAAGATTTAGTTTCATTTTAAAATGGCAAAAATGGAAGTTAAGCATATTTTAAACACTTTTGTAATAGCTCACAATACACTTTAAACACGTAACTATGGTTTGTCACTAAGGAAACGGTAAGTATTACACGATGTTAGGTGACTGCTTATGTCTATGACCAAAACATGATGAATTATTGAAAATCTGAAAGACGGGAACAATTAAATGAGCTATTGCTGTTTAAAAAGTCATTAGTTTCTGAGGCTGGCCTGGTGAGGAGCAGTTAAGTGCACACGTTCCGCTTAGGCAGCCCGGGGTTCGCCAGTTTGGATCCTGAGCGTGGACCTGGCACTGCTTGGCGAGTCGGGCTGTGGCAGACTTCCCACACATAAAAAAAAAGGAGAGGAGGATGGGCACAGATGTTAACTCAGGGCCAGTCTTTCTCAGCAAAAAGAGGAGGATTGGCAGCAGATGCTAGCTCAGGGCTAATCTTCTTCTTCCAAAAAAAAGTCGTTAGTTTCAGAAATATAATATAAATTTTATTTATGGAAGCATTGTTTGTGAATTCGTTATTTAGTCTATTATATAAAATTTTTAAACAAATAGATGAACTATTTTAAATTCAGTATTTAATAAGTTTTAGGAAACACTTATTTTCTATCAAGGATGGGAAATATGGGAAATCTAAATATACATTACTGCAAGAATCACCAAAGTTTTGAAGCAATAACAACCCCCCATCAGAAAAATCAAAAAAGTCCTAATTTCCACCTATTGTCTTTTCTAAAGAAATACAATTGTATCCGTCTCTTTTGTTTTGACTTTTAAAGTAAAATTAGCATTTATAACCACAATTTGAAATCTTAAAGTAAGTATTCAAAGAATATCAACTGAATATTGTGATCCAAGTGAAGTCAAAAACATTGATACCTGTTTAGGACACGGTTTGTTTTCTTCCCCTTACTTAACGGATAAACTGCATTTGTCATGTTATTGATAATGCCTGATTTTCAGGAATAGTGATTTACATAATAATAATGATTTCACTTTGTACAGAATCTTGATATAGCAAAAGCAGCCTGAAATAAGGAAACTTGACATCACAAGTCTTTTTTTCCTGTGCTGTATGTTAAAAGGCCACATTATTAGTTAGTAACTAAAAAGGCACAAGCTGCTTTAATAATGCAACTGGAGGTTTGGTCTTTTGAGAGTCTATCATTAATGAAACTGAAAGGTTAAAAACTGATGTTTAGAATTTGATGGCTAGAAAAGATTATTTATGGAATAATTTGCATTGTGATTTCAGACCCGAAGTTCAATGCATGACTTCATTTTATTTGAAACTCAGTGAAACCCGTGGTTAGCCATGTTCTCAAAAGGAAACCATGCATTTTCATCTCAAAGTATACACAGATACCAGAAGGTTACCAGCTATAACAAAATTAAATTATTTAAAATTATGGTCCACAGAAATTTTTTATAATTCAACTCTTGAATAAAGTATTAGGATCTGAATGTGACCATCCATACTTTCTTGTCTTGGGGAATATTGCGCAATTTTGAAAAACACTACTGGGTATAATAGTGAGAAAAGCATGTAATTAGAAGTTTTAGTGAACTAAATTTGAATCCTGTTTCTATCTTTTATTAGCTTTATATCCTGAGTAAAAGTGATTAACCAGTCTCAATTTTCTGAACTGAAACAAAATAAAGATAGTCAAATTTACCTCAAAGAGAAGTTTGTGAGGATTAAATGAGAAAATACATGGAACAGCTAGGACAATGTCTGCCATAGATGAGGAGCTCAATGGCACTCTTTCTGTTCACATTCCCTTCAAAAACAAAACTGTATCTGCTTTTGAACTTTGTTGTCTTCACATAGCTGCAAATCTGAGGAAAATTTTGCTTAAATCAATGGTTCTAATCTTGGTTGATTGGAATGCTCTGGGCCTCCACAAAGTTGGACTCTTGTGTTACCAAGATTTTTATTAGAACAACTTACATCCTACGATTTCATCCACAACTTTATAACTAATGAGAAATACAATGAAAAATGCGTTTCCGTTGAGGGAAATGACAACTTTTACAAGAGCATTACCGGTGTCAGATTGGCCTCTATGTCACTTGTATGTGACCCTCCTGCAGTGACAGTATTATTCTAAACAATTATTATGGTCTTCAGGGTATCTTTGCAAATACAAACCAAAAATGGAAAAGAGATGTGTGGAAGAGAGAACCAAGTGGAGAAGCAAACTCTAGACAGGAACCAGAGAAGAACCAAGGAAGGAAGAGTGGGAAGTGAGGCGGAATTAAAAAGAAATAATAACCACGGGAGGAGAGGTTGTCAACAGGGTTCAAGGAGAAATAAGACTGAAGGTAGAAGATTGATTTTGACTAGTAGATCACTGTTGACTGCGATGAATAGAATTTTTGTGTAGTAGTATACAGGGGACTGGACAATCTGTCATTCCACCAGAACGGCTCTGGCTGAGATCCACATGGATCTCCATGTTCCAAAATTCAATGAAAACTCCTTATTTTTCTTGAACTCTAAGCCAGATTTGTCACTGTTGATGACATTTTTCTTAGAAAATTATCTTCCATTGGCTTGATTTACATTAACATTTCCGTTTTCCTAACTCTGGCTATTCATAAGTCTCTGTTGCAGACATCTTCCTATATTGACCATACACTATGAATTGTTCTAAGCTTGGTCTTATGCTCTGTTCTTATACCACTTTATACTTTCTCTTCATGAAATCTTATTCGTGTCTATAGTTTAATTGATTAGCTTTGCCCAAATGAATCCCAAATGTTCATCTCTATTTCAGACTTTACTTTTGAGTTTCAGGCTTGTAAATCCAGCTACCTACTTGATAGCTCCACTTAGATCTTTCCAAAGTACTTCCAAATCATAGCATCTTCTAGAATCTTTCTTCCAAAAGACTTAAATTCCAAATTTCAGGGAACAGATATGCCATTTATCCAGTTCCCTAACCCAGGGACTCATAAGTCATCCCATAACCCAGGAACTCAAAAGTCATCCCATAACCCAGGAACTCAAAAGTCATCCCATAGCCAAACTATTATTAAGTCCTGTCAATTTTAGTTTCTAAATATGTCTCCACTCGTCCACTCTCCCTACCACCAACTTAGTTCCCTAATGCTATGAAAAGGATGATTTATTTAAGACCCAGAGCTCATCATATAACTTCCACTTTCAGCACCTTGTCATCCCTATTTTAAATGCTTTAGTTATTCATAGAATAAAGACTGAAGTATTTAATAGAGCATGTAAGACTCAGAATGATTCCTCTCTTTTCTGCTTGTTTATAGCCTCAAAAGAGATTAGAGCAATAGCTATTCAGGGTCGTGAGTCAAGTGAAAGTTATTTCTGGAGAGAGGGCAACATCTGCATTCTTGAATGTGGGAAGACAAGACCCAGTAGTGAGAAACGGAGTAAAAGTACCTTAAAAAGAAAAGTAGTAATGGAAGAATCTGGATCTCAGAAGTAGGAGTCAATAGGTATAGCTTACCCATATAAAAGAAAAGACATAACTTCCTAGTAAACAAAAAATGGTATAAAGAAGTTAAATTTAGACATGAATATGTACCTTCATGATTGTTTTCAGTTAAATTATATGTTAACTGTGACTGATTATAGTTTATGTGGCCATAAGATATTAAAACTCATTACTAGACAAGATGCACATAAATCTTTACTTTTTTATTATTGGGCTTCAATGTAAAATATTGTATCATGTTTTGGAAATGTATTTAAAGACAAAGAATTATTTACTCTATATCGTAAAACGTCTACAGTTTCTTAATTTGCATTTTCAATAAAGTCGTAAAGATGCCCTGTGCAATTTGGCATAAAATACATTTATTTTTGGTTTGCTAGATTTTCCATGAGTTTTGGAAATCATGCAATGCTACTGGACAATTCTTCTTAGTTGACTATATCAAAAAGCAGATCTACCCTAAAAGATGAAAATTTGCCCTATTGAAGACATTCAAAAGAAGTTGCTGCAAGTTCTGAGGGGCAATTCCAGTTCTTAGCAGATGTATGCTCTTATGAGCATGCAAGTACCTCTTCATATCACTGTATCACTTGTAAAGTGTCACTGTGTCACCTACTCTCTGGGAGGAAGCCAAGCTCTTTTGGAAGATGAATAACTCAGGTGACTGGAGGTCTATTCATTTCACTAAAACCGTAAACAGTGTATGAATTGGAAGAATCTGATTCAATGTGTTAAATAATTCATTTTCTGTATAATTTTACCTGAGATGTAACTGTAAAGTATGGAAATTGACTTTTATATGCATATTTGAACATAAAACCCTTCATAACTGCTATTTGTAAAGAGAATAATATTAAAATGGTGTATGTTTATTTCAATAATGATTCCAGCAATTAAGAAAATTTGAGAATCGTCTTTTAGAATTAACTTCAAAGTAAGGTTATTGGTCAAACAAGACATCCTCCAGACATTTTCATCATAAATCTTTTTGTATAGACTAAAATATGATTTCCTGGGTTCTTCACTAACTTTTGTGTTTTCTTATTAAAATTGGAAAACTTACATTGGTTTATAAAAATTAAATTATTTACAGGTGTCAACTATTTATCATAATAGAAGATTAATTTAAAATAGAAGTTACATAAATGTTTTGAGGTTTGGCAACCTCATTGCAATAAGTTTGTAGGTGTCCGGTGGGATAGCAATAAAAACACAGATATTTAGCTGGTCCCTGTCCACATCACCACCAATATTACCGATGGACTCTAAAGATGGGGTTAAAGTCAGCAAAAGGCCTGGACACTGGGGAAGAAACTTTGATAAAGTTCTGTGGGTACTGCAGCAATAGAATCATATTACATGCAGTTACTCTAATCTGTCCATCTTTTAAAACACCTATGTCACTGGGGAATAAATGAAGCTACTTATTAGCAAAGAAAACTTGAGTTTAAGACATCTCTTTCATCATTTTAAATGCAAAAAGTCAACAAAGATTGCCTTATATATTTTGAGAGGAAATAAAATCCATCACACACATTCTTATTTTTGAGGGGAAATAAAACCCATTATACACATTACTAAATATGCAGGGTCTGAAGAAGTCTCTCTATATTCTTCCTGAAGATATATTGATTGAACGATGATCTAACTTGGATGAATTAATTGCAAACCTATGCTATAAAAGGATGAATGGTGAGCATTGAAGCTTACTCAATAATTTTTGCCAATGCTTATTACATTAATGTGTTAGTTTATTTCAATTCCAATCATGACCTCAAGTCAATTTTGGGAAATCTGAAAATGCTATGAAAGAGCTTCATAGGAATAAGAGGAGAGAAAAAGCACCAGAGAGGGGAGTCTGAGAGAGGACTGTCATGATAGACTTCGGAAGCACTAGCAAGTGTATTCTTTCTGAAGATGAGGGGCGTCACCAAAGTTGAAATATCTATATCCCTTTTTTGAACAGCAGGGGCAAGAACAGAGATAACTGCTGGCAGCAGGAGTCCTAGACTGGGTTCGGTTTATAGAAACAGGGAAAGTGGGTTCTCTGAAGTATCAGAGAGAAACAGAATGTGGGGCAACAGAGAAAAAGTTAGACACGCATTATGGAAATCAACCATCTGGGGTACGACTAGATACCTGCCTGCCCAACTCCTGCCAACAGCTGGTCCAGGAAAACCCAACTAATGTAACGATGGACTTTAAAAAAGACACAAGCAGAGCTTGGATACAAAATCACCATAATGATAAAAGCGAAGAAAAGATGTAGTGTAACTTTCCAACAGATGAAGGCTATTCACCGGAAAAATGTTGCTTATAAAAAAGGTGAGTAATAATTACCCCCCCTTCTTTTAAAATAATGAAGCTATTGCCTCTTTGAAGGAAGACCTCAAAGTAGAAATGCAAAAATTCAGGGAGGAAAAGGAAAGGAAATAAAGTAAAATGAAATATGGTCTGCCAGAACTCCCAAAAGCAGAGGAAAATATAAAACATATTTTTTAAAAATAGAGGAAAACAAAGGAAAAAGGGAATTATGTGACGTACAGTGAGGTACAGAGAAGAATTTTAAAAGGCAACTAAAATTAAATAAGAATTTAAAAGGAACCAAAAGTCTTAGAAAAATGATAATTATAGAAGATAGGCAAATGGGATTAAGATATACATAAATGAAGATTGAAAATATTCCAAAGTAGTGGAACAGAAGAAATATTTAAATATTTAATTCAAGAAAACTTTCCTGAAATAAAAGACTTGAATGGCACGTTGAAAATATAGGAACTTGTCGTGTAAGCATCCGCCAAAAGCTTCTCTATAAATAAATGTTTATTTGATCATAAAAATAATTAAAGAAAACCTAGAAAGTAAAGCCCACAAAAATGAATTCACCCATAGCTCCATCAAACAGAGATGTTAATTATTAACATTTGTTATATCTTTTCCAATTTTTCTGTACTGTAAGCATGCAATATATGTGATAACATAATTTAATATTATATATGATAAAATATAATATACAATAAAATATAGAGTATAATATGCATTTTAAGAAAAAAGGATTATACTTACACATGGCTTCTTACACTAAATAAACATATTAGGTATATTTTTCTGTATACTTATATATTATTAATTATAATATAAAAATTTATGTTGAAAAATACTTTCATGCTTATGGTAGAAAAAATTGCACAGAACAAAATTGGGTAGAGTGAAAAATTCATCATCTTCACATTCAGGCTCTTTTTCTTGTTTATCTTTCCATGTCTTTACAGAAATGGAAATATGCCATAGACAATGTATGAATACTTTTTCTGTTAAAAATGCATTTATTTACCGACCTTCGAAGGGTCAAAGATCAGCAGTATAGATTTACTTCATTCTTTATGATGGCCACCTAGTATGACATTGAAAGGCAGTACTACAATTTGTGTAAGTATACTGTTAGACTATTTTTGACCTTTAGCTTTTCCAACAGTGTTGCAGTGGATTTTCTTGGATATAAATGTAAGATGTGTGCTAATATTTCTGCAAGATAAACACCTAGAAATGAAATTGTGGGGTGGAAATATAAATCCATTAAAATTTTTGTAGCAATTACCATATGGGTCTCCAAATATATCACCATTTTCCTTACCCAGAAAAACAGAAAAAAGCCATTTATGTTCTTTCACCTCACCACACTTGTAAACCACCATTTTTTAAAAAATCTCTACCAATATGATAGTTGAAAGAGTGGTACTTCATTGTTTTTTAACTAAAATTTTAAAATCATAAGGTTGAGAATCCTTACAGACAACTTGAATTTCTTTATCTGAAAATTGGCTGTTTATGAACATTTCTCATTTTACTGTTGGGAGATTATTGTTTTAGTATTGATTTACAAGAGCTCTTTACATATTAAGTAAATCCATATTTTTGCATGTCATGTGTGTTACAATTAGTCTTCTCCAGATTGCTATTTCTTTTTTGATGTTGTTCATTTGAACATCTGTAGGCAAAATTTTTAATTTTAATATAGTGAACATTACTTCATGACAATTAGAAAGGCCTTCTTCCTCTATGATTTTATTTTTACTTTGCATAATTTCCACTGTATTTCAACTTCTTTATTAAAAATGGTGCATAGCATCTCATTGCATCCATGCATCATAATTTATTCAGCCCATTCCATACTACTGATTATTTTATTTGGTCCTTTTTTTTTCTAGGCAGTGGTGGGAAGGACATCTATATATTTTACATGCATCATTTTAGTCATGTCTGTTTCCTTGTGGTAGATTTTTTTGGTGCTGTAGTTACATGATCAAATAGCATTCTTATGTTTAATACTTTACAACTGTAGCCCTGCCAAATGGCCCTCCTTGAACATCATAACAATTTGCATGCCCACAAGCAATATGTGAGGGATGTCATTTCTTGGCACCATTATCAATGCTGAGTGTTGTTAGTGTTAAATATATTTTCCAATTGTAAAGTTTTATGCTCAAACTTGTCTTAGAACAAATGTAAATTATGTTATTTATTCCCAATCCGTTGTATATTTTTCTCTAGACTTATTTTCCAGTACTTTTTATTCTAAACTTTTGTTTTCTGTGCTTCTCAGCCAAAGGACTGACTGCAAGGAGAAAGATGCCCTCTGGGCAGATGGCAGAAAACTTGCGCAGAGGGAAATTCAGATCGCTGCTTCTCCAAGTAAGGGGAGCGCTCTTTTCCAGCAACATGTTTAGATGCTTCTTTTCTCCAATCCAGCAGCCCCATTTTTCACATAGGGATAAAAACATCATTTCAATTACATTATGTCTGCTCCCACAGCCCATTTAAACTTCGATTGTATTCTGTTCTCACTTGTCTGGGGAAAAGATGGACTATGTCTGTGAGGCTGAATGAGGCTCCAACTTCCTATCATTTCTTTGCATTTCCATCATCATGAAATGGCAGAGGAGGGCAATTCATCCTTTCTCCACCGAAAGCCTTCCCTCACGTGTGGTGCAAAGCTCCAGGCAGACAGGCTGGAGACTCACGTGTCCTCCAAAGGCTGCAGTTGTAAAACCACTCTTGCAAGATCAGACCCTTGCTAATTACCATACTAACATCTATTAACTTTTTCATTCATCGCCAATTTTCATTCATTTCTTAAGGCTAATACTAATTGCAACTTAAAAAAAAATAATAATGCTAAATAGGGCAAGCAATCTGGGAACTCAAATGGTATATTCCCCTCCTGATACACATTCTCTCATTAGACACATTCACAGAGGAGGGAAAAAATCCCTCCGAAGAGCTGGCACTGCAAATTATTATTTTTATAAATTATATTTGTTCTAGGGTATTGAATATACTATTTTTTTAACTTATAAAGTGAGAGTTTGGGGATAATCGACTTGGTAAACAGTCTCAATGGAGAATTTAAAATGAGGGAAAACATGGTGAAGAGCAAATAACAAGCAGAGGAAAGTACTAGATCTTGAAAAGTAATCTGGGACGAACCAAAGGGACTTTTCACAAGCATGATCTTTGTTAAATTTGCTCTGGATACACCCAGCAAATATTTTGATTCCAGAAATATTTTTCTAGTTAAGAAAATAACCACTTCCCTAGAATGATTTCCCTGCCTAGTCTCTTCTTTATCTTCTAGCTGCAATTATCATATCAAAAGGTTAACTACAATTAAATATATAAAATAAATGTATTCTAATTGGATGAAGAGAAGAATGTACCTTTATTTCCTTATTTATTAGTTTGCTAAGACTTTATTGACATGTCCATCCTTATAATTGATCATTTCCTAGTTAGGAAAATCAGAATAATCACTTGCCTGTGTTATTCCTGGGAATTCTGGCCACAGGATAAGTTTCCGTTATTCAAAAGTGCATTTTGGGCTTCTACTTCCTAGGACAAGTTTGCTATCGTTGTCAGAAGCCAAATTGATGTTCATTTTACTATACAATGGGCCAGTGTCGAAAGGAGTAAATAGAGTATTATAGGAGTTAATAACCTCTGGTTTGTATTCAGGTAAATGTCTACTAACTCGGATAGTAGGAGGCTTACTGTCCATAAGCCAATGTGCAGCTGCAAATGCAGCTGCATCAGTGTGGCACCCCTGTACAGGCCTTGGTCTCTTTTGGTTCAGCAGCTGCATTCAGGTGCTGAAGATGAGACGTGGAAGCCGAGATAATCCACAGCCGTCACATAAGCAGAGGTGATCCCTTGAGACTGATCCTCATCCGCAGTGACCTTAGCTCTCAGGACTTGATGCACAGAGTTTCTGTCCACTCAACGTCCAGTCACTTTCAGATTTTCCACAGCTGGGAAAAGCCTGTTATGGGCTCAGTCTGAAGACCACCCAAAGGCCCGAGACCTCCATGTGACAGTGTTTGAAGAACCGTCTGCCCCAGGATTTTAGGTTCTTCTTATCAGAAATCAAAAATATGCTTCAACAGAGAGGAGAAGGAAATAGAAACAAAAGGTGCTTTTATTGAAAATGCTGGCCTTACAAGGATTGCAAACACAATTAAGTCACTGCTTTTATTACACAATAAAATAGAGGTCACGATTAAGCTCACTCAGAAGGACTGTTGTCAAATTATAACTTCTGAAATATGACTGCATGCAGCAAAGCCAGTAAAGACAAGCACTTACTTATTTGAGGCCCCAACACTTGGATTATGCAGTGTGAGAGTAAATTAAAGGAAATTAGAGCTCAGAATAATATATATTTCAGTTACAACATGAGTGTTCTTTTGCAATCAACCAATTTCTAGTCTAGCCTGTCAATGCTACCTTTTACCACTAGTCCTCATCCTGATTATAGGGTCCTCAAGTTGGTGTCTTACTTGACTTTTCTATTTTGTGAAATGTTACTGCTTTTATTTTTTGCTGCTTCCAGCTTTTGACACCCAGCAAAACGTGTTGTAATACAACAGCTATGAGACCACATCCCCAGAAAGAGGGTAGAAGATGGGACTTCCTATTTGTGATCCAGGAAAGAAGCACTTGCTCATCCCAGTAGAGTCAGCATCCCTCTGGTGAAATACCATCCACACACAAGGTAGATGTGAGGATTGTGGTAAAGTGGACCATATCTGTTGCAAAACATAGATACCCTAAATCCTCAACAAGAGGTTTTTAAAAATCTTAATAGATGGAATTGACAAAACAAGCAAACAAAAATTCCCAACCCTCCGCATGGCACTGGACACAGAGTTTCACTACTGAGTTCTTTCAAACATTCAAGGACCAGGTTTTATCTATTTAAACTCCTTAAGAGGTTATTTTACAAATTAAAACTTCATAATTCATTTTCAAAGCAAAACTGATAAAATATAAGGAGCATAGTTCAAATACACTGTGGTAAAAAATGAAATATGAATAAATATAAAAAGTTAAAGGAAATTTTAACAAGTTTGAAGGCATTCCCACTAAAGTAAAGGACAAAAAAACCAACTAATATAGTTACTATTATGTAATGTTTTCTAAAGATTCTAACCAATAAAACTATTTATGAAAACAAAGAATCTGGATAAATATTAAGAATGAAGAGTAGCACTTTTTAGTGATCAATTATTTGCTTCTCTGCCCAGGAAAACAAGGTTAATCTCCTGAAAAGTTATTGTTTCATAAAATGGCCAGGAACTAAAGAAATAATCTGAATTCATCAAAATATTAAGATACCATTGCTTCAATATCATCCAGTTGGGCTTTGTGAAAAAACATGCAAGGGTGATTCAATACTAAGAAATTTATATTATTCATAATTTTTAAATATATTATCATCTTGACAAATGCACAAGAAATATTTTACATAAACTTTTAGATGAGATTATTTTAATAGACTTTATTTTTTAGAGAAGTTTTGGGTTCACAGCAAAAATGTAGGTACAGAGATATCCCATATACGCCTGCCCACACAAATTCATAGCCCATTATTATCATGCCCCACCAGAGTGGTACTTTTGTTACAACTGATGAACCTACAGTGACACATCGTTATCATCCAGAGTCCATAGTTTACATCAGGGATCACTCCTTACGTTGTACATTCTGCAGGTTTGGACAAATGTATAATGACATACAGGGTAGTTTCACTGCCTAAAAATCCTCCTCGCTATTCATCCCTCCCTCTCTCCTAACCCCTGGCAATTTTTAACCTCTGATACTTTTGCTATCTCCAGAGTTTTGCCTTTTTCAGAATGTCATATAGTTGCAATCATACAGTTCGTAGCTTTTCAGATTGGCTTTCTTCATTTACTAGTATGCATTTAAGTTTCCTCCAGAAGGAATGATGTCAGCAAGATAGTGGAATAGGAGGTCCCTCACTCATACTGTCTCTCAACAACAATAATTTGGCAGCCATCCACAGAGAAAAAGTGCCTTTGTGGGAGCTTTGGGATCCAGGTAGGATACTGTGAAACCCAGGGGAATCCAAGACCAAGGAAGGCCCTTTTGAGAAGGCAAGCCTGTGTCCAAGTGGCAGACGTGGTGACTTTGGTCCCAGATACAGACGAGTGAACAGCTCCATCGCCTTGTGGACTCGGCTATAACCTCGGTTTGTCCTTGGTCCTGCCACCAGTACCATATGCCAAGAGATCCAGGAGGAGTCATGCCTGCTCACAGTTGAGCAATAGACCCACTATCTTTGGCATGGGCTCTAGACCACAAAGTGACTCTGTGACCTGGCTCCAGCCCTACACAGCTGTGATCTGGAAGCCCCTGGAGGCAAGCCCACCAAACTCAGTCTGACTTTAGCTTCTGAAATGGCCCTGTAACTGGGCTCCAGTCCCTCCCAGCCACAGTCCATAGCAGTCCTGCCAGCCTAGGGACATGCCTGTTGGTGCCCACGGAGGCAAGCCACCAAAACTCCATCTGACAGCAGATCCTGAAATGGTCATGTCACTCAGCTCCAGTCCATCCCAGCTGTGGTCCATGTGCAGTTCTGCCCACCAAGAGACCCAGCAGAAAAAACACCCATCCGTGCGCTCAGAGGTAAGCCGACCAACCTTTGTCCAACTGCGGATCCTGAAACCATCATATAACTCAGCTTCAAGCTCTCCCAGATGTGACTGGGGGAAGTCCTACCCACGTAAGGACTTAATGGGAGACATGCTCATCTGTGCTTCTAGAGCCAGGTCTATAGACTTTGGTCAAGGCAGTTAATCCTGACACAGCCCTGGCACTTGGTTCAGGCCCTGTTGATCCACAGTCCAAGGCCAGTTCTGCCTGCCCAGACCTATCTGGTGACCTGGCAGGAGCCCTCCAAGGCCTTGGCAGGAGCCATAGCATCCACAAACTTGGCAACAGACCTGTTTTCTGTGGACCCAACCGCAGATCTCAAAGCAGACTCTTGTCTCCAAACTAGCCCTTCTGAACAAACTCTTGGAGGCAGTCCCATACACCAAGGACCAGGGACCTGACAGCATCCCTGTATGCCTGAGCCCCTGGTAATAGGCCTACCAAGAGTGGAACCCACTGCAAACTACGTGATTTCTCATTTCAAAGACTAGTATCTTTTCTCTAGGTCATGACATTCTCTCAGGAAAAAATTACAAGGAGTTAAATTTTGAACATTATGAAACATTAGCATCCTAAATTTATGTATAAAATCAGTGTATCTCACAAAGTTCCAAAAGGATTTTTTTGTAGAAGTTAGCAAACTAATTGTAAAATTCGTATGCAAAGAGTCAAGAATAGCCAAGATGCACTTGCAGAAGATTAAAGAACTTGTCCTACAGTCTATCAAGTTTTATTATAGAGGTATAACATATTATATAAGATAGTATTGACGCAAGGATAGATAAACAGATATGGACCAGCATGACACATATATGAACCCTTGATTTATGACAAATGTGGTGCTGCTAAGCAATGAGAAAGGAGAGTCTTTTCAATATATTGTGTGGGGATGATTTTGGCTCAATGTAATTATTTATTACATCTCTTTTCACACTCAGAGTGCCCATTTTGGAAAATAAATTATAGAGATTGTTTATCCACATAAAAATAATATAAAATTTGACGACTATCTCACATCGTATGTAGCAAACAGTTTTGGGCAGATAGTAGAGCTAAATATAAATGGAAAAAATAAATAAAGCACTCAAAAAAGAATATAGTAGTATCTGATCACAAAGTCAGAATAGGAATATTCAAACAAGACACAAAAAGGACAAACCATAAAGGAAGACATTGATAAATGAACTATTTTAAAATAAAAATCTTCTAATGATCACATGATAACTGTAAGGGAATGAAAAAGCTAGTCACAAAGAAGAGTCACTGGAAACATGTGTAGAAACATGTCTATGGGAAACCAAAGACAGAGGAGAGAAAAACAAGGATGCAAGAGGAATTTTTGGTTCTAACACCTACAGCTATAGTAACTAGTAAACACAGTCTAACTCCCATCCAGATGAACCTAAAAGTTCAAACTAGAAACCTATTTATTGCAATTCCTTTCACCCAGTATATCATGTACAGCTTTCAACAAAAAATGACAGTGCATACTAATAGAGAACAAATGCAGTTTGAAGAGACAAAACAAGCATCAGAAATAGACTCAGATATGATAGAGGTGTTGGAATCATTAGATTTGGAATTTAAAACAACTATGATTACTATGTTTAAGGCTTTAATGAAAAAAGTGGACATTGTCTGTTCCATTTAGTATCCTGTTATATACAATAATCAATTATGTGCAAGAACAGATGGAAATTGTAAGCAAAGATGAAACTCTAAGAAAGAATAAAAAGGAAACGCCTAAAATAAAAAACACTTTAAAGAAATGAGGAATGCTTTCAATAGGCTCATCAGTAGACTGGACACAGGCAACGTAAGTATCAGTGAGCCTGAAGAAATGCAGATAGAAACTTCTAAAACTAAACTACAAAGAGAAAAAAGAAGGAAAGCAAATCAGACTATCTAAAAACTGTAGGATAATTACGGAATATGCAAGTTACACCTAATGGGAATATCAAAAGGAGAAGAAATAAAGAAAGACAGAAAGACAGACAGACAGAATGAAAAAAAAGAAAAGAGAAATGTTTGAAGTAATAATGGTGAGAATTTTTCAGAATTAATGAGGGACACGAAACCACAGATCAAAAAAAACCTCAGAGAATGTCAAGCAGAATGAATACTAAAAAAAACCAAAAACAAAAAACTACACTCAGGCATATTATATTGAAACTGCAGAAAATAAAGACAAAGGGAAAATCTTGAAAGGATCCAGAGGAAAGTCGTCTTACCTACAGAGAAGCACTGGGAAGAGTTACATCACACTGCTCTTCAGAAACCACGCAAACAGAGCGAAAGTGAAATATTTAGTGTTCAAAGAAAAAACCCACAATCTAGAATTCTGCATTCAATGAAATTATCTTTCAAAAGTGAAGAAGAAATAAAGACTATCTCAGATAAACAAAAAATTGAGGGAATTTGCTGCCAGTAAATGTAACTTTTCAGAAATGCTAAAAGAAGTTCTTCAGAGAGAAGATAATGAAGATAAATAGATTATTTTTGTTTTTCTTATTCTTAATTCATCTAACAGATAACAATTTGTTCAAAGTAATAATAGCAACATAGTATTCAGTAATTATAGCTTATGAATAAGTGAAATGAATGACAGCCATGTTATAAGGAATAAGAGTGAGGAATTGGGAATATTCTGTTATATGGTACTTGTACTACCTGTGAACCAGTTTGCTGTTATTTGAAGGTGAGCTTGAATTATTTTGTACATGTATATTGCAAATTCTAGGGCAACCACTGAAAAAGTAAAAAGAAAATGTATATTTGTTATACTGAAATGTCAAGAAGTATATTTGATATGCTAGGAGAGGAGAGAAAATGGAATCATATAAAATGTTCATTTAAAACCAAAGAAGACAGAAAAGAGAGTGGAAGACATAAAAAGAAGCAATGAACAAGGGCAACTAATAGAAAGCAGTAACGAATACACTAGATATTAATCCAACTGTATCAATAATCACTGTAAGATCCAGTGATCTAAATAAACCAATTAAAATGCAAAGACTGTCTGAGTGTATAATCAGACAAAACCCAAATATATGTTATCTACAAGAAATCCACTTTAAATATAATGACACAGATAGTTTAACAGGAATTGGGTGTAAAAAGATATATCATGCTAACATTAATCAAAAGAATGTTGTAGTAGCTATATAAATCTCAAACAAAGCCAATTTCAGAGCAAGGAAAATTATCAGAGATAGAGGCATTATGAGAAGATATAACAGTTCTTAACGTGTGTCCTTCCAAATGCTCACATACCTTTAAGGGGATAAAAATCAGAATCATAATATTTGTGGTTTATTTTTGTGTCTCCCTTTTTAGGGGAATGGATAGGGACTAGGTAAAAACATTTTAAATTTGTATAGAAAAATACGTTTTGAGAACAATCATGGTAGTTTTAAAGTTGGCTTCTATGCAGATAATATTTTAAAAAACCCTGGAAATACTGGCAGAGAAACAGATAAAAATTGATCACTGGAATAGAATTAATAGCCCAGAAAAAAGCCAAGTATATGGAAGAATTTAAAACTTACCAAAGATGACATTTCACTTCAGAGGGAAACAGCGATTTTAGACCCACAATACTAGATGAACATTTATGAAAATATCTCTGTAATATTAGGTTGGAAAGAAATTTTTTCAGAAGATAGGAAACTTAAAGCCATAAAATTATATATATATATTTCAAAATTTAAAAAAAATGGCAAAAGTCAAGTTATACAAATATTATACAAAGTCAAATGCAAATAGCTGTCTGCAGAAAAGCATTTGTAACGTTAGGAAAGCATTCTGGCAACATCTAGTAGAAATAAAGTATATATACAGATAATTCTGCTTCTAGCTGAGATTCAGTAGTTTATATTAGGTTAATCCTTCCATGTAGAATATAGTTCAAAATATGGATTTTAAAAAATTAAAAAGTTGGGGCTGGCCCCGTGGCCGAGTGGTTAAGTTCGCGCGCTCTGCTGCAGGCGGCCCAGTGTTTCGTTGGTTCGAATCCCGGGCCGGACAGGGCACTGCTCATCAAACCACGCTGAGGCAGCGTCCCACATGCCACAACTAGAAGGACCCACAATGAAGAATATACAGCTATGTACTGGGAGGCTTTGGGGAGAAAAAGGAAAAAAATAAAATCTTAAAAAAAAATTACAAAGTTGTTCAAAGGCATCAGAAAAAAACTAAGATAATCAAGACTTGAGGACCAAAAATCTCAGGAAAAAAATAATAATTTGAGATGAGCCCCATATCAGTCACTGTTTTTTTCTTTTGTGCTCTTTGTGGATTCATGGCACTGAGCAAGGGAAACAGGCAAAAAGTGACAGTCTGGATCCTGAAACAGGCTCATTGGGCCAAAGACACAAAAATTTGGGTTTAGAGTCCACCAGGAAGAGGCTCTCTTGCAAATACCCAAGATTATCATTTTATATCCCTGAAGGACTATTCTCTAAAAGTAAATATACATACCAGCCCTCACGGAACTTTAAATTCAGTCTTGGTCACACCAATTCCTAATTGGATCAAGGTCATTCACCCTTATTCTAAATGACAACATGAAAAAACTTTAAACCTTTCTGGTAGAAGATAACTTTATCGAAAGTCTCTACAATATTTTCATATACAACTTCCAATACTGAATCAAATTTACAAGGCATGACAAGAGTCAGATTCAAATGACTGAAGAAAAAAACAAAAAACATAAAATCAGACTGAGGGGCCTACATATTGGACAGCAAGTTTGAGTTACTATGCTGGTTCTTCCTCTTCCATTCTCTCTCTTCTTCTTCCCTTCTTTTCCTGAATAATATAATGCCAAAGCTATTAGGTGGAACAGAGCAAGTTGAGCATCTGAACTGCATGGGGTGAAGGGGAGCCAATCAAGAGAATGTAAGAATGGATCTCCAGCACCCTGGTGATTTCAGAGAAGGATAAGTAGGGAGGCAGAACTTCCATCCCTTCCAGACGGCAGTGAAGCCCCCACACATGGTGCCAGTGGAGACTACCTGGAAAGCCTCGACTTCCATGTCCTCCCAGCAGTATGAGGCAGGGATTTTAAAATTAGCTTAAAAAGATTTTAAAGTAAACAGGATAAAAACACTCAAACGAGAAGTTATAAACATGCTAGAAACAAATGAAAAAATAGAAAGGAATAGAAATTCTTAGCAAAAAGATAGAGGATGTGCAAAGAAGAACCAAATAAAAATTTTAGAACTGAAAAAAAAATTACCAAAATAAAGCTCAGTGGACGGGATCAATAGCACAACGGACGGGAGAGAGGAAACAATAGTGACTGGTACATGGAACAAGGGAAATTACCGAACTGAAAAAGAGAGAAAATAGATTGAAAAGCATAAATAAAGCCTTCGCGATCTGTGAGACGATAACAAAATTTCTAGCATTCCTGTCCTGGGAGTCACAGAGGACATGAGAAAGAGTGCAAGACTGAAGAAGTACTCAAGGAAATAATGACTGAAGACTACCCGATTACAGCAAGCGACATAAAGCTACAGATTGAAGAAGTTGAGCAAATCCTAAGCAAGATAAACTCAAAGAAATCCATGCTAAGACACATCATAATTAAGCTTCTGAAAACTAAAGACAAATAAAAAATTTTGAAATCAGCCAGAGAGAAGCTATACCTGATTCATAGGGGAAAAACAATTCATATGACAGCAGCTTTCTCATCAGAAATGATGGAGGCCAGAAGGAGGTCCCACAACATTTTAAATGTTGAAAGAAAAGAATTGTCAACAAGAGTCTTATACAAAGCAAAAACCCTTCAGAAATGCAGGAGAAAGGAAGACCTTCTCAAGTGAAGAAAAGCTAAGAGAATTTGTCATCAGCCAACTACCTTTACGGAATGGTTAAGGGAAGTTCTCTAAACAAAAAGAAAATGATAAGAGAAAGAACTTTCAAACATCAAGAAGGAAGGGAAAACATGATAAGGAAAAATATAGGTAAGAACAATAGGCTTTTCTTTATCTTTTGAGCTTTCTATATTATTCTTCATGGTTGAAGCAAAAATTATAACACTGTCTGATATGGTTCTAAACGTATGTAGAACAATTAATTTAAAACAAATATATTATAAATAGTGGAGGATAAAGGGACATAAGTGGAGGTAAGTTTTCTATATTTCACCTGAACTGGTAAAGTGACGACATCAGTAGACTGCGATAATTTATATATATATATATATATATAATGTAATACTTAAGGCAGCCATTAAAAAACTATACATAGAGATATATTTAAAAACACTGGAGATAAATCAAAGAGAATTCAAACAAATGTTCAAGTAATTCACAGGAAGATAGGAGAAAGAAAGCAAACAAACAAAAATCAAGGAGAAGAAAAAACAGAAAACAAAAAATAAAGTGACAGACTTAAACCCTAACCTATCAATAATTACATTAGATGTGAATGGGCTAAATACACCAATTAAAATACAGAAAGTGACAACTGGATTAAAAACATGACCCAACTAAATGCTTTCTAGAAGAAAGTCACTGTAGATAGTAAGTTAAAAAGTAAAAATAGAAAGTTAAAAGGTGAGAAAAGATATATCATGTAAATATTACTCAAAGCAAATCAGTAATGGCTATATGCATATCATATAAAGTAGATTTCAGAGCAAAGAAAATTACCAGAGACAGAAAGAGATAGAATATGATGATAAAAGTGTCAATGTATAAATAATACATAGCAATCTTAAATGTATTTACACCAAACAACACAGCTGCAAAATACGTGAAGCAAAACCTGATAGAACCAAAAGAAGAAATAGACAAATATAAATGGAAATTAAAACAAAACTTTCTCAACAATTGATAGAATAACTAGGTAGAAAATTAGCAAGGATAATAGAACCCAACAACATCATCAACTGACAGGATCTAATCTACTTTTATAAGACTCCATCTAACAACAGTAGAGTACACATTCTTTTCAAGTTCTCATTAAATGTATATCAAGATAGGTCTTACACTGGGCAATAAAATAATCTTCAAAAAGTTTAAAAGAATTGAAATCATACAGCGTGTATTCTCTGACCACAATGGAATTAAACTAAAAATCATTAACACAGAAAAAATCTATAAACTCTTGGAAACTAAATAAAACAAGTCTAAATAATCCATGGATTAAAGAAAAAGTACCCAGGAGAATATAAAAAATACATTGAGCTGAATCAAAATGAAAATACAACATATCAAAGTTTGTGTGGCACTAAAGCCGTGCTGAGAGGAAACTGGCAGCACTGAATGTGTGCATTCAAAAAAGAGGAAAGGACTCATATCAATAATTTAAGCTTCCGTTTCAAGAACCTAGAACAAAATAGAGCAAAATATACTCAAAGCAAGCAAAAGGAAAGAATAAAGATAAAAACAGTATTGATGAAATTGAAAACAGAAAAACAACAGAGAATATCAATGAAACAAAAAGCTGGTTTTTGAAAGGATCAATAAAATGACAAACTTCTGCCAAGACTGATACAGAAAAAAAGAAGACACAAATAACTAATGTCAGAAATGGAACAAGGGATAACTGTACCGACTCTGAAAACGTCAAAAGGATAACAAAGGAATGCAACATAGATAAATTTGTTACTGTAGACTAAATGGACCACTTTCTTAGAAAATACAACCTATCACAATTCACCCAATATGAAATAGGTAATATGAATAACCTTATGACTTTTAAGAAAATTGAATTCACAATTTAAAAATTCTCCCCAAAAGAAATCTCCAGGCCCAGATTGTTTCACTGGAGTTCTATCAAATGTTGAAGAATTGATTCTACATAGTCTCTTCCAGAAAACAGAAGAGAAGGCAAAATTTCCCAATTAATTTTATGAAACTAATACTGCTCTACCAAAGCAGTAAAAAAAGAAAACTAAAGACTAATATCCCTCATTAATGTAGGCAAAACAAAATATTTACTAGAATATTAGCAAATATAATTCAGCAATATATATAAAAAATTGTGCATCATGACCAAGTTGGGTTTATTCCAGGGATGCAAGGCTAGTTCAACATTAAAAAAAAAAATCACTGTAACCCACCATATTAAAATGACTCAAGAAAATTCATACGATCCTATCAATTGATGAAAAAAAGCACTTGATAAAATTTAAACCCATTCATGATAAAAAGCTCAGAAAAATAAGAATAAAGGGGAACTTCTTCAACTTGATAGGAACATTTACCAAAAAAATCTACTGCTAACATTATACCTAATGGTGAAAGACAGAATGCTATAATCATGAGTTAGGCAAAGATGTCCACTCTCATCACTCTTATTTAACACAGTACTGGAAGTTCAAGCCAGTGTAATAAGGCAAGGAAAGGAAACAACAAATATGCAAATTGAAAAAGAAAAAATAAAATGGTCCCCATTTGTAGATGACATGATTGTCTATGTAGAAAAATTCCAAGGAGTCTACAAAAATACTCTTAAATATTATAGGGGAGTTCAGCAAATTCTCATGTCACAAAGTAAACATGCAAAAATCACGTGTTTCTATACACTAGCAATGCACACACAGAGATCAAAATTGGAAATGCAATACCACATCAATAACTCAAAAATAAATTAAATACTTAGGTAGGTATTAATTTATCAAAACATGTACCAAACTTTTATGCTGAAAATTAAACAATGTTGAATGAATTTTTAAAAATCTAAATATATTCAAATGAATGGAGGGACATAACGAGTTTATACATACTGAGTCACAATGAAAGACTTAATATAGGAAATATATCAATTATCCCCAAAAAGATACAAATATTTTACAAGCAAGATACTTTGTAGGTACGTACAAGATTATTTTAAAACTCATATGGAAAGGCAAAGGAGCCAGAATAGCTAAAACAATTTTGAAAAAAAAAATAAAATGAGAGGAATCATTCTACCCAATTTCAAGATATTGAAAGTGTGATATTGGTGGAGGAGGACACATAGATCAATGAAACGGAGTAGAAAATCCAGAGACTGACCTACACAAATATGTCCAAGTGAATTTTAAACAAGAGTGGAATAGCAATTCAGTGGAGGAAATTCAACTTTTTCAACAATTCACATGGAGCAATTGAACATCCATAGTCAAAACAACGAAACTAAGTATCACATCTTATGTGAAAACTAACTCAGAATGGATTACAGATTTAAATGTGAAAGGTAAAATATGAAAATTTTAGAAAAATGTAGGAGAAAATATGTGGTACCTTGGGTTAAGCAGAGAGTCCTTAGACTTAACACCAAAAGCATGATCCATAAAAGGAAAAAATATGTAAATTGGATTTTATCAAAATTAAAGACTTTGTGATAAGCTTGTGAAGAGAAAAAGGCAAGTTACACAGTGGGAGAAAATATTTGTAAACCACATATTCAACAAAATATTATTATCTAGAACACATAAAGAACTCTCGAAACTCAATAGTAAAAATAGAAGCAATACAATTAAAAATGGCGAAAAGATACAGAGGGATATTTCATTAAAGAGAACATTCTCATGACAGAAAAGCACATGAAAAGATGTTTCACATCACAGCCATTAGGCAAATGCAAATTAAAACCACAATGAGGTATCACTGCATGCCTATCCAAACGGCTAATAAAAAAAAATAGTGACAACACCAAAAGCTGGTGAGAATGCAGAGAAACCGCATCACTGACCTGCTGGAGAGAATGTAAAATGGTGCAACTACTTTGGAAAACAACATGGTAGTTTCTTTATTAAAAAAAAAAAAAACCCTAAATATGCAACTACAATATAGTCCAACAACTATACTTCCGAACATTTATTCCAGAGCAATAAAAAGCTTACATTTACATAAACGCTCGAACATGAACGTGTCTAGCCTCAAACTGGAAATAGCACAGATGTCCTTCAACAGGTGAGTAGTTAAACAAGTTGTGGTATATCCATATTGTGGGATATTACTCAGCAATAAAAAGACAAACTATTCATAACAGCTTGGATGAATATCCAGAGAATTATGCTGAGGGGAAAAAGCCAATCTCAAAAGATTACATGATCATATTACACGATTCCATTTATATAACATTTTTGATATGACAAAATTATGGAAATGGAGAGTATATTATGGTTGTCAGGGTTTTTAGGAAAGGGGTAAGAGTATGAGAAAAGTTCTCATGGCTATAAAAGGTCAACATGAGGGATCTTTGTGGTGAGGGAAAGGTTTTCTGTCTTGACTGTGTCAATGTCACTATTTTTGCTGTGATATTGTACTACAGTTTTGCAAGGTATTACCATTGAGGTAAACCGGGTAAAGAATACATGTGATCTCTCTGTATTCTTTCTTACAATGCCTATGAATCCACAATTACCTCAAAATAAAGAGATTTAAAAAGAAATCAGACTTCAAAAAAATTAGATGAGATAAATGCAAAATAAATACAAAAAGGGTAGAACTAATGCTAAATTATTGTTATATTAAATATGTAATACCCCATTTTAAAAAATTCTAAAGCTAAATAAAATAAAAACAAAACTCATTTATATACTTCTGATAATAGACATCCTGAAACAGAAAAAACAGAATTTGAAAGAAATAGAATGGTAAAAAAGAACGCACCATGAAACACTAACTAAAAAAAACAGTTGATTTAGTTTTCTTATATCAGACAAAAAAGATTTTAAGGCAAGAAGTCTTACTAGAACTAGAGACGGACATTTTATATGATAAAAGTGAGAAGTTGTAACAATCCTAAATATGTATGCACCTAATAACATAGTTTCAAAGTATAAAAAACAAAACCTGACAGATTTAATAGGATAAACTGATAAATTCATAATTACTGGAGATTTTAACAAGCTATTCTCACTATGTGATAGAACTGTTAGTGAAAAAAAGCAAGTTGCAAATTATGTACAATAATGGTATTTTTTTCCTTTAAAACAGTATACAAATACACACAAAAAAGGGGTATGGAACTGGAAGGCGATTGGGGAGAAATTAATTTATCCTCTAAATTGCTTGAAATGTTCCAGGAAGCATGTATTAATTTCCTCTGAACGTCTAAATATGATTTTCCATTTTTTCCTATTTAATTGTCTCAGAATTTCATTTATGAGTATTACTAGAAACAAACAGTAATGAAAATATTCATTGAATTTTCTTCCCTATCATTACTTACATCCTCCTAATGTTTGTTTGCATCAACTCTTTGTCCAATTTGACAATATGCCAACTGAGTCAGGACCATGTCTAATTCTATAATTGGGCTGTACACACATTATTGCTGCCTAGCAAATGCTGTGATACAATCAGAGTAATAAGATGGGTAGAGTTTCCACATCTGTTAAACAGATACAAGGGATGTTGTAGACATGTGTTTCTGATGCTTTTTAGCTTTAATCTACTATTAGATTAATCACCTACCAAGCTGAACATGTAATGAAAACCATTTTTCTAAACTATCTACAAATCTGGTAGGAAGCTGAATTTGAAATGGGTTCAGCATTGGTGTACTGAAAAAAATAAGAAATGGCTGGGATGGAGAAATTATGCAAAGAGGAGCTCCTAAGCAGATAAGGAGCCCAAACCTTCTTTTCTCAAAGCAAAAATGGATGTTATTTCCATTATTACAGGACTTCCTTTCTGTGTCTTTTTTACTGTTGTGTTCTCAGTGCCTTGACATAATAGGTGCTTGTTTGAGGTTCAGATGTATCCCTGAAAATATACGTTGAGATCCTAAGCTCTGGTAGTTGTGAATGTGACTTTGTTTAGAAAGAAGATATTTACAAGGGCTGGCCCTGTGGCTGAGTGTGGTTAAGTTCCTGTGCTCCCCTTTGGCAGGCCAGGGTTCGCTGGTTCGGATCCTGGGCACGGAGGAACCTATGCACTGCTCATCAAGCCAGTCTGTGGTGGCGTCCCACATAGAGGAACCAGACGGACCTACGACTAGGATATACAACTATATGCTGGGGCTTTGGAGAGAAAAAAAAACAAAAGAGGAAGATTGGCAGCAGATGTTACCTTAGGGCCAATCTTCCTCACCAAAAAACAGCATACCTTTAAAAAAGAGAAAGAAAGAACATATTTGCAGATGTAATTAAATTAAGATGAGGTTTATTAGGGTGGTCCTTAATCCAATATAATGGTGTCCTTTTAAGAAAAGACACAGGCACATGAAGAGAATGTCATGTTATGACGCAGGCAGAAACGGGAGCGACGCAGCTTCAAGCCAAGGCATGTCAAGGATTGATGGTTAGCAACGGAAGCTAGGAAGAGGCAAGAAAGGATTCTACCCAGAGTCTCAGAGGGAACATGGCCCTTTTGAAAACTTGATTTCAGACGTCTAGCGTCCAGAACTGTGAGAGAAGAAATTTCTGTTTTTGTAAGCCTCCCCGATTGTGGTACTTTGCTACGGCAGCCGAAGGAAATTCATACAGTACCTAGTAAGTAGATGTTTAAGAAAATATAGGATAAATTATATTTTCTTGTTAAGACATTTAAAATTTATTAGAATATTATTATCAATAGATATATGATACATTTACTTTGGAGGAAATGAAAATATCTGGGAAAAGTACCCTCTCATGTCATTTGTGTTTTGGGAATTTTCATTTTCCTGGTATGTTCCATAACCAATCCCAAGTTATTTGTATACAGCTTCATAGTGAATTAGCTTCATGGAGACACATTTTGTGGGAGAAACACAGAAAGCTGAAAACACAACAAAATAATTCTGAGATATTTTGTGTGCCTATTTAAAGACAGTATCATTAAAACTTTCTTAAGTGCCATTGGTTGACCAGGCACTATGAGTTGGTGCTTTCACATACAGCATCTCATTTAAATTTGAATTATTAATTTTTCACAGTTTTTGAGGTTCAAGAAGTATAAAGCCTTTCCCCAAACACTGTAATAAGGGACAGTAATTAGATTCAAAATCAGGTGTTCTCAGCTCTAATTCAAGCTTTTATGTTATTGCACAAATACAACCTATTTGGTTAATTAATTCAAATGTTAATATTTCATTAAATAAATACTGATTGGACCTTATGATAATCAATGTAGTTTTCTTTAAATCATTTTACAAACATATTTCATTAGTATCCTCAAATCCTTTTTGAAAAAGTGTTTGATTTTTGAAAAATGTGATAAATTGTCAAATAAATCTTTTTTTTTTTTTTTACCAACATCTCCTATTTACCCCACTCCCCAACCCCTGGTAATCACTTCTACTCTCTGTTTCTATGAGTTAGGCTTTTTTAGATACCACACGTAAGTCATATCATACAGTATTTGTCTTTCTCTATCTAACTTATGTCACTTAACATAATACCCTCAACATCCATCCATGTTGTTGTCACAAATGGCAGAATCCCTTTCTTTCTCATGGCTGAATAACATTCCATTGTGTATATGTACCACATCTTCTTTACCCGTTCATCTTTCAAAGGGTGCTTAGGTTCTTTCCATGTCTTGGCTATTGTAAATAATGCTGCAGTGAACATGGGTATGCAGACATCGCTTTGAGATCCTGTGTTCATTTCCTTTCAATGTTATCCAGAAGTAGGGTTGCTGAATCGTATGGCACTTCTATTTTTAATTTTTTGAGGAACTTCTATACTGTTTTCCAGTGTTTCTATACCAATGGTCATTCCCAGCAATAATGCCCCATGGTTCCCTTTTCTTCACATTCTCACCAACACATCTCTTTTTGATGACTGCCATTTTAACAGATATGAGATGATATCTCATTGTGGTTTTGATTTGCCTTCCTTGATCATTGGTGAAGTTGAGCACCTTTTTATGTACCTGTTGGCCATTTGGATGTCTTTTTTAGAAAAATGTCTATTCAGTCCCTCTGCCCATTTTTAAATAAATTCTTTGTTTTTTTTGCTAATGAGTTGTAAAAGTTCCTTATATATCTTCAATATTAGCTCCTTGTCAGATAAATGATTTGAAAATATTTTCTCCCATTCTGTAGGCTCCCTTTTCATTTTGTTGATAGTTTCTTTTGCTGTACAGAAGCTATTTAGTTTGATGTAGTTGCCCTTATTTATTTTCACTTTTGCTGCCTGTGCTTTTGGAGTTATGACCAAAAAATCATTTCCAAGGCCAACATAAAGGAGCTTTTTCCCTATATTTTCTTCTAGGAGTTTTCCAGTTTGGGGTCTTACATTTAATTCTTTAATTCATTTTGAGTCATTTTCTGTGAGTGGTGTAAGATAAGGGTCCAATTTCATTCCCCTGCGTGTGGTTATCCAGTTTTCCCCACACCATTTATTGAAGAGACTGTCTTTTCCCAGTTGAGTATTCTTGGCTCCCTCGTCACAAATTAGTTGCTTGAATTTGCGAGGGTTTATTTCTAGGCTCTCAATTCCGTAGTGGTATACCATAGATGATATGCTTTTGTCTCCCTTCTCTTTATCTTTTGCTTTATGGTTACCATGGGGCTGACATAAAACATCTTATAGATATAACAGTCTAGTCTATGTTGATAGAAACTTAACTTCGATTGCATATGAAATTTACCCTTTTACTCCCCTGCCTTTCATGTTTTTGATGTCACAATTTACATCTGTTTATACTGTGTATCCATTAACAAATTATTGTAGCTATCACTATTTTTCATACTTCTGCCATTAACCTTTATACTAGAGTTAAGTGGCTAACACGCCACCATATTTCCATATTAGAAAATTCTGAATCTGAGCATATACTTATATTTACCAGTGTGTTGTATATTTTAACATGTTTTCATGGTACTAATTAGCATCCTTTTCTTTCAGCTTGAACAACTTCTTCCAGCATTTCTCGTACGGTAAGTACAATGGTGATGAACTCAGCTTTTGTGTTTTAGGGGAAGTCTCTATCTCATCTTAATTTCTGAGGACATCTTGGCTGGGTTAAGTATTCTTGGTTGCCAGTTTCTTTCTTTCAGCACTTTGCACATATCCCATTCTCTCCTGGCCAGCAAGGTCCCTGCTGAGAAATCTCCTGATAACCATAGGGGGTCCTTTCTATGAAAGAAATATTTTTCTCTTGCTGCTTTTAAAATTCACTCTTTGTCTTTGATTTTAAACAGTTTTATTACGTGTCTTGGAGAAGATCTTTTTGTATTGAAATTTTGTAGTGACCTCCTAGCTTCTTATACTTGCACGTCAAAATCTCTCCCCAGGTTTGAGAAGTTCTCAGCCACTACTTCTTTAACTAAGCTTTCCATCGCTTTTGGCTTCTCTTTCTTCTGAGACTCCAATGATATGTACATTGTTTGATTTAATAATATCACATAAGTCTCATAGACTTCTTCATTCCTTTTCATTCTTCTTTCTTTTTGCTCCTCTGATGAATAATTTCAATTGATCTGTCTCCAAGATCGTTGATTTTTTTCTTCCGTTTGGTCAATTCTGCTATTGAGGTTCTCTATTGAATTCTTCAGTCATTGTATTCTTCAGCCACAAAATTTGTTTGGTTCTTTTTTTGTGTTTTCAATCTTTGTTGAACTTCTCATTTTGTTCTTGTGTTGCTTCTCTGATATCATTAAATTGTTTATCTATGTTCTATTGTAACTCTCTGAACGTCTTTAGAACAGTTATTTTTGAATTCTTTGTCAAGCAGTCCCTGTATCTCCGTTTCTTTGGGGCCAGTTACTGAAGGTTTACTGTGTTCCTTTGCTGGAGCCATGTTTCCCTGATTCTTCGTGATGCCTGCAGCCTTGTGTAGGTGTCTGTACATCCGAAGAAGCTATCAGCTCTTCCCAACTTTACGGACTTGCTTCAGTAGGGGAAGACTTTCAGCTGAGGATGGGGGCACACAGGAGCATGCTGTGACCCCAGGTCTCGTGATTCAGGGCACCAAGTGTGCGGGGGGTGTGGCATCAGCAGGTCCAGAGAAGCATAATATCTCTTTAGCTTAGGCCCCTGAGGCTTACCACATTGACAACCGTATGGTCTATAGCAAGCACTGCAGGGGATCCACAGTGGCTGCAGGGACTGTTGGAATTCTCAGTGGTGCCTCCAAGTCCAGCAGGCTGGGACCAGGGCAGGCAGTGGTGGTGGCTGGAGCTGGTGGTGTGCGTGCACTTGGCTGGGGAAGCCAGCTGCAGGTGCTTGTGTGGTGGTAGGCACTGATTGCAGACACAGATGTAGTGCTGGGGGCCAGGGCAGGCAGCAAGGGTCAGGGCCAACTGCAAGTGCACTGGCAGCTGCAGGGGACATTGGCTGTTAGTGTGCACTACTGTGGCTGCTGGATTTCACCACAGGCACAGGGCAGTGGAGGCCAGTGATAGGGGTTGGGCCAGTAAGTGAACAGCTGGAGGAGCTAGCTGCAGGTGAGTGCAAGGGTGCAGAGCAGTGACGGAAGACAGGGTTTGATCCAGGCCAACAAACAGCTGTGGGAGTCCTGGCTGTTGGCATGCTCTCCCAAGGCTGTAGTCTCCCCGCAGGTGTGCGTATGGAAGTGAAAGTTGGTGACAGGCATCAGGCCAGCAGTGCACAAGTGCACTGCTGGAAGGGCTAGCCTTGGGCACCCCTATGGTGGTGGGGGTTAGCCCCGGGAGTCTGTGCTGGCATCTCGCACTCATGTAGCCGCAGAGGCCTGGGCTGGCTGCCAGTGCACTTCCCAGGCCCCCGCAGCGGTGAGAGGGAGGGATCAAGGAGGGTTAGGGTGGCTGGTTTCAGGGAATATGAATCCCTGGGGAGTGAAAACTGGTGGAATCTGCAGGGGGTCCACGGCAGCTGTGCTGGCCATTGGTTTCTTCAGCAGCAAAGGTTGCTGGGTTTGTGTGTAGAGCGGGTCACTAAGAACCGATCGTGTCCGCTGTGTGGCTGCTACTGGTAGTCCCTGCTTTTCTTCGTTGGTCCTAGCTGTCTATATCTTAGCTTTACCGAGCTGGGCTGAGTGAAACTGAAGCAAGACCTTGGTGTCGTGCCCCAAAAGGCTGGGGAAGCTGGTCGCTCAGCCCGCTCTTCCCCCAGTGGAGGGAGCTCTTTCTAGCTGGAGAATTCCCTCTTGGTGCTCAACAATGCTGGCTCTGGAGGTGGCATGATGCCAGCAAGAGGAAGCTGTCCTTCTTCCCTTTTGGTGCAGTCGTCCTCAGGTTTTTTGTCCTGCTGTGTTGCTGAAGTTTCTTAAGTGGACTCCAGAGGTCTCATAGAGCTCTTTTTGTTTGCGAATAGCTGTCTAATTATTGATCTTTGTGGGAGGAATGGAGGCTGGGGTTTCCTAAGCTGCCATTCAGGGACATCACTCTGATAATTTCAAATAAATCTTCATCAGAAGACAGTCTTTGAGGCAATGTGGTGGCCCAAAGTTGAAGCACATGCAGATCCAGCCTGCAACATGGATTTGGTAGAGACTATAAGCTAAATATTCAAATAACTATAATGCAATGTTGACATTGCTATGGTGCTGGCAAACTGCTTTGGGAATTCTGAGAAGTAATTTGTAAGTCTGAGAAATAGTAATTTGGCTGTAGTAACAACTTGCTCTCTTCTAGGCATTGAAATAATCACTACCAACTTCTGTAGCAGGGACTAATATTGTTCCCATTGCACAGATGAGGCAACTGAAGCTTAGAGAAGTGAAGTAAATTGCCCAAAGTAACATTTCTGTTAAAGGCAGAGCTAAGATTTCAACCCAGACCTGCCTGACTTTAGGGTTCATGCTTTGAACCACATCTTTATTGCTCCTTACTGTAGGAAGCCTTCTCTGAATTCCCCAGTGTCAGGATATGACTTCATGTACGCTGATATTGTTATGGTTGAGTGTAAGTCGAAACTTGTATCTCATAGCTAATACTTCCAGATTGCCCATTGTCATTCTTATTCTCAGTGTATACTGGGTGCAATGAATGTTTGCCACAATCTAGAATGAATCCTTTCTACCGGTTGATCTCAATATATTTGGAAATCTGTTGTATTCCCTCTAAAATGCAATAAATATGAAATTTCTCCATAAATTTATTCTTGTGGTGTTATTGTCTCCAACCTTTATCAACATTTATTCAGTCTCAAAGTCCCCTATTGAGCAAATATCGCTTAGGCTCATATTTTTCACCTAAGTCTGCCTGAGTATCCAAAAAATACAACAGGTATCAAATAAAGGCAGCCTTTATACAGACAAGGCTGGTGAGAATGTCCTGTTGGTGGTAACCGGAGAGTTTCCTAGCACTTTTCCTTCCGTTACCCAAATTTCCAGCTCCAATTTTCTACACTTTGCCCAAACTCATCCGTGAACCCATTACCAAACCACTTGCTGGGGCCAATGCCTGGCTGTCTGTGGAATGGACACAGAAGAGCATGGATCCTGAGGAGTCACTCACCAGTCTTCATCCTCACTGTGCTCAGATCCATATGAAACAGTACCAGGAAGAAACGGCTTCTTAGGGCCCCTTCTACTTTCTAGTTTTCGTTTATCATAGTTTTGATTGTGAGTGACAGGAGACACTGAGACCTGCTTCCCTCACACTGTCTGTTGCTAGGACGTAAAGAAATGGAGAGAGGGATAAGACACTTTAGTTTAGAAAAAGCTGCGTGGGCAAAAGCTTCGAGGTGGGAAAGCTCAGAGAAGGTACCAGGAAGAGTTTTCCTTTCTGTTTTCTTGGACTACAGAGGTTCCATGAAATGAAATTGAAAACTTATTCAGGAGGATAAAAGGCCACTTTAAAAAGAATAATACAACAAATATCAAGGTGATTTTTTCTTTTTATTGATAAATTTTTGTAAAGTTGAAGGATTATCCACTTGTGCTTTAAGTGAAAACTACCTTGTGTAATGCCTTACATATAAAAGACACTTAAGAAACTTTCCTGGAGGAAATGAGTAACTAATGAGAAGAGAGAATTCATGATCAAAAGGGGTCATTTTCTATCACCGTTACTCATCAGGTCACAAAATATGCATCTCTTTTGGAATTTCTCATTGGAATCTGTTTTATGTTTCATGTACAACAAAGGTCATTGAGACCACTTTATATTTCTAGACATACATAACATTTAAAATGTTTCATAAATACTGATAGAATAAGAAAACAAGCAAATTTAAATAGTTCAAAATTTTAAAGAAGAAACTCATTTCCATCGTAAAACAGATATATCTGTTAAAACTGGGTATAATTGGAAGGCTTTCCAGCTTATCCCAACCTCTTATGTATCTAAAGATTGGAAAACTGTCAGATGTCTTATTACATAAAACTAATACATGCTGTATGAATAAAAACTAAAGCATATGGGGCAAGCAAGCATTGCATTCTAGTACCAGAGATCATGCATGAAAGCAAATGAGCATTAATCCGGGATTAATTTGCAGTGGAATGCTATAAAACTTAGTGAATTTCTCCAAGACACATGAGCAAATCTTAATTATTTTTTTCCTAACCAAAAATTAATTAACATTTGAACTGGTTAAACTTTGCTTGTCTACCATGACACTTCAGTCGAGAAAGGGTAACTAGTTGAATAGATACGGTGATATTTTCAAGTATGTAATCATGACTCAAAATATCTGGCAATGCCATAAAATATAAAATACACATGTTTAAAAAAACAGAGTTATTTGCAGGACTTGAGGTGGTTACTTTTAGAGCCACCTAATGCTGAAGACTGATGTAGGATTATAAACACTGAGTCTTTAAATCCCCTAGTCGTTCTCAGCTCCCCAAAGATTTTCTTTAACTTTAGACAGAGATAATTAAAATTCTCCAGAAAAGTAACATTACATTTTTGGCAGGCATTTCTGAGGTACTAAAAATGTACTTTTGGAAAGAATTAATACTAACATATACGATAGTTAAAACTTCCCAATTCCTAGTATAACTAAGGCTAAAAAAGTAATTTTCTTACCGACACAATAATTTAGACTTAATCCCCTTCAGGGGAAATAGATTTTAAATGTAGATGTACAAGAGAATTATACTGCCCTTTTTCGAACTCCTGGAGTCTTTTGTTAGCTGAAAATATTTCTAAGTAGAGTGAATCATTAGATCTTTTTCAACAATTTCACCATTAAAGTGTGTAATAGAAGGGAAGACTGCTAAGGAGTTGCAAGAAAGGAGACCCTGAAGGAATGGAGGGGCGTTGGGTTCAGTAGGTGGAGCTTCCTGGCCAACACATGGCATGATGGGAAAAGAGATATGAGGACTGCAGCAAAGAGACACCCGCTGCCTTCAAGTGAGAGCTCATGGGAGAAAATAAGTCTATATGGGTGGAGAGGGCACCGCGGGCCAGGGGCCTCCAGCACTGGTCCTCTCTCTACTTGCATAATTGCTGTCAGAGATCTCATCATATGTCTTTATACTTCCAGTCAACAAAGAGACACTATCATCTGTGGTTGTCGTAATTCCTGCCGATTTCCTTTATAACACCTGTAGGAGAAATGTATTAATCAATAAGCTTTCTGTAATAATTTTTAGCATTTTAAAATATCTTGTTTTACTGGAAGGAATCTGAGATTCCGCATGAGGAGATAAATAATAGTAGAAGCCTGAGATTGGGGCTCTCTTATTCGGAGTCTTGTTCAATAGCCCAGTAGCACGGCCACAGTCTCAGGTGACCGACAGTTCCCTTGTTAGTAGAATCTCCAGCCTAAACTCTGGCTTCGATAAGTAAACAGTGGGATTTTGCCAGTGGATGATGGGAACTCCCTCATATCAAAGCCTGATGCCATGCTAAGGTTTTTTCAAATAGGATGGAGAGAAAACAACTATAAATCAAGCTGTTCTTTGTGCATCTAATTCAAAATCCCCTTGTGTGGTGAGAAAATAGGAATGTTTATGTCTAATGGAGGTTATAATAGTAGCTGTATCAGATGTAGACTGGCAGAAACTGTTCTATGTGGGAAAAAAATTCTGAAATATTGCTTTTGGAATTTGCAAAAGAAAATAAGCTACTATAAAAAAAACCAATAAACAAAAAACTCCAGCAGAAATAATTAAATTACTATGGGTAATAATGTATTCTTTTTTTTTCATCTAAATTGTATTTGTTCATAAGAACTACTGAGATAAATATATCTATCATGTGTCTACACAGAAATACAAATAGGTCAGCATGATTTGGAGTCTCTTCAAAGCAGAAAATACAAAATAATTATTTTTTCTATCTCCCTGTAACTCGCAGTTCTTACCAGACTTAAAGAGAATTGAACTTGAGTAATAGCTCCATTAGAGCTCTTTTCCAGGAGCCAGTTCCCGTGGTCTCCCTGGGTCCAGCTGCTGATGACTCACAGAGGAAGTGGTAGAGATTAGGGTGTATGGGGGAAAAATCAGAACAGCACAGAAATAAAGCAAATCAACCAACCATTACCTTTTGTGCCAAACAGAACAATGGCTTAACTACTGTGGTTCAGAAGGATCCGTCTTATTCCACTCATTTATGCTATTTCTGTTGGAAGGACCACCAGGAAACCTGTGAACCACTATGGAACACACACCGGAATCCATGGCACATCTCAATTAATATTCCCTCCCAACTCAACTAGAACAATGAAGAACATCAAGCAGTTTAATCTCCGGCAATAATTCCTTTTGTTAGGTTGAGAGGTTTTCCCCTTGAATTAGGTTTTAAGATCGGATTTTCAAAATTAGTTAGTTATTCTCCGTATTGTAAAGCAGAGAGCCCACACTTTATCAACACATGCATACGTCTAGGTAGAAAATAATGAAGTCTGTGTGCTAGTTGTTGCATGGCTGCTATCGGTAATTTTTACTTGCTCTGAAATAAAATCAGCCTTTTATTAGCAAACAATTGTAACTAAACTGCACAGTTGTTAAAACTCTTCTTTCAATTTTCCTTAAAGGGTTGGAAATGTAAATGGGTCCATTATATCACCCAGCAGAATTAAATTTGATCAGGGAGATTTTAAAAGGCTACCTTGCGGAATCTTAGCATAGCAACTGACGAACTGAAACATTTCATGGGTTAAAAAAAAAATGCGTGTTCTCAAACACTTATGAATATATCTAATATATATATGAAAAAATGTATCCTGAGAAGATAAGTAATATTATTATTGTTTTGTTTAACCACAGTGAGCTACAGACACTGGCTGGCATAGAGACTAACTTAACTCTTTGTTGACTGGTTAAAAATAAACAAACAGAAGATCAAAATCATTAGTCTATCCTGAATACCAGCAGATTATTTGTAATTTTGATAATATTTAGAATGCTAATTAAGGGATGACTGTTCTTTTTATGATCAGGTCCATATAGGGGGTAGCTGAGAAATTATCTTCAAGTTACACAAATGTTAGAAACTCTGGTTTTAGTGTGTGATGGGTAGTATTTCTCTGATAGAAGTAATGGCAGTTTCCTTATAACGTCATATGCTTAGATTATTTAAAATAAACTTTGTAGGATATTTCCTAAAAATTAGCCTCAAAATGTACTTTCTTGTTGTTTAATGATATAATGAGAGAAATTGTTTTATTGAGGCTCTTATATAAAATGCAAACCTTTTAAATGTATGAAATGATTTATAGATAAAACATTCATGCTTTATTGACACAGAGACAAAACATTCTTGTTTATTGATGTGAATAAACTTAGAAAAATATGTTTTGCCAATTCAAAAAAAGTAATATTAGAATTTTAAACAATGTTTTATTGATCTGATTGAATTCAAGAGATTAACAAATCCACAAAATTTTAATATTAAAAAAATTTATTATTGATGATCTTAAATGACTTTGATTTGTAAATAAGTCTATTTAAGTGGTGTCATTTAAATGGATCGATATTCTTTATCATTTTGGCAACATGATTTGTTGATTGGTTTGTCTTCCTAATGCTATCTCTAAGTACATCGTAGAATCAGCAAAAACTGAAAAGATTATATGTATATATAACATATAATAATATGTATATAATATATATTATACATATGTTATATATATATCAAACAGTATTTACCCATATTCCCTTGGGCAGTGAAAACCATTTGAGAAATTTTCTAAAACTAGAAAACAGCTCAATCACATTTTTAAGTAACGTCTGATTTGATCAGCCACAGAGAAATGTCCTTACACTAGAACATCATTCACTGAAGTTTGAAAATCAAATAGCCAGAGTCTTAAGGCCTCTTCTCTGTCTCTGGACTTCCAGTTGCACTTACTCTGATGCAAAGCATGGACCTAGTGTCTATGGGAATTGGTTTACGCAGGGTGCTATTCATCAGAGTTCTCAAAGCAACATTTACAAAAGCATGTTTAGTCATCCTCACACTCTGAATTTACCAAGTGCTTCACAATCGCAGCCTGGTCTGGGTCCCAAGAGATCTCACCAAGCTTAATGAGATGCTTTGCCCCTGCCTACTCTGAACTGCCAGTTTCTCATTTTAGGCAGAGAGAATTAAACTGGGCAGGTTGTCGGCTGTCCATCAACTGTGGCCACCAAGCCCTAGGTTCTCTAGGAGAGAGGCTGAGAGTGGGGAGAAGGTGATTGTCATGACTGGGTAATAGTGTGTGGGAACTGCTGGGTTAATAATAGTGTGTACTCGACAAATGTTTATTGTGCACCTACCATGGGCAAGGCATTGTTCTGGGCATTTACAGTTTTAGAAAGAAATGGGAGCTGTATAAAACCAAGAGAAATTTTGTTCTGTGAAGTTTAGTGGACATAAATCCCTAATATGACAGTTTTTAACCTGCAAAGATGCTAATTGCATAGACTTAACTATGTTTGTGTTCATACATATATTTTATACTACTAAAGGTATTTTACAGCTATAAATAATTATTATAATTTGTACAGAAAAAATATTTACTTCCTACCACAAGATAATTATCAGATATTTTTTAATACATAGTTTTCACTATTATATTATGACCTTCTGTCCATCATATGTTTCCTTTCAAGTAATTTTGCAACGAACGTATGAGAATTTCACAGTGTGGCTTCTTTGAAGGCAAAACCCACTGTGTATTTTCTAGCCTATTGTTAGTACAGTATCTTAATATTTAATAAAGGTATGTTGAATGAAAGTACATTTCTACACGAGCTTATATATGGGTTCAGGAGTGTGCATTTTTACTCACACGGGTGAGTGTGTTTGAGCTCACATATACATCTAAACACACTTTACAAAACTGAGTACATTGAATGGGCAAAGGCCCCACTGTCTACAGCGGTGGTCTTTAAACTTTTTTGATCAAGCTTTGCTTTGCTTGATTTGTCCAAATACTTGCAAAAGTGACTATTTAGTTTTAATATGTATATTTATCCAATTGAGCTAATATATTTTATTGTTGTGTATGCATTTTCATTTTATTAATGCATGTAGTATACTCAAAGTTAGATTGACATTTATCTAGAATAAACAAAAATTCAAAATATCTACTTTATTAATGTTACAAATCTTATCTCTATCATTCAAATAATATTTGATAGAAGCAACGCCATTCATTATTGTTAACTATTTAAAATTTTTTAGTTTAACAATTTGAAATGTAGGTATTTTAAAGCTCTAGTTTTAAGCTTAATTTATTTTGATATCTGCGTAATGATTGTCAGTACTGAAAAAGATGATACTTCTCAAAGACAAGTAGTCCCGAATGGAAGAAGTGCATTATTGGCCCCTCTTACTAAATCAGGATGCTAATTTTTCAGTCCCGTCTCCAATTATGCAAAGATT
This sequence comes from Equus przewalskii, assembly GCF_037783145.1. NCBI lineage: Eukaryota > Metazoa > Chordata > Mammalia > Perissodactyla > Equidae > Equus > Equus przewalskii. The sequence goes on along the minus strand of NC_091845.1, from coordinate 82,642,614 downwards.
TTTGTTGAAATTCATTTGCACTTGCATGTTGAGTATGTTCAGCTGCATTTTCTTTGCAGGACTCTTATAAAGTCACTTGTCAATTTCGAGGGCTAGCTTAATTAAAACTAAATAACTTAGTCCACAAATCCACTTAACTGTGCACTGTATGAAAATACAACAAAAGCAAAGAAATGCCTGATGATTCCTCTGTTGATACCTCCATGCCGTGAGCTCCTCTCTGCCCTAGGACACACTGCACATACATGCCACATGGCCTCTGTGTGAGCTCTTGACACAGGACAACATGAGGACAGGAATGTCGATTACATATTAAATATTAGTAAAGTTTAATGTATTTCTTCTTTTTAAACAAATGTAAATATAATTTAAAGTTCAAATATTTTGTTTTCATATCTAAAGGGGCTGTCTAGCCCTCCAAGGTGGAGGCACCCTTCGCCAAAGACCGTGGGCCTTAACCTCTGATAACCGCAAATTCACAAAGCCTACCAAGAAAAAGTGTTAAATTCTTCCTTTATAAACATGACAATTTTTGTCAAAACATTAATTTTCTTCACTTTACTGAACGTGGATAGGTCAAAAGAATCGGTCAAATCTAAAATGTGTCTACTTACTAGGTCCAATAAATGTATTTATAAATCCATCATGGCAAAAGGCATACTCTTACTCTATGAACTGTCATCTCTTAAATTACAGTTGTTCATAATTTGTAAAAATACAATTTCAATTGCTAAACCAACTGTAAATTAAAGTGCTTATTAAAAAAATAATAATTCTCTAATTTGAGGCATTTCTGTACATTTTGTTTAGAAATATTAAATTTGTTTCTAACTCTATCACCATATTATATGGCATATATATTACTGCCATAATTGTTGATATTATCCTTAATTTATAAGTGGTGTCATTGATATAAAATAACTTTCTCCAGTTCTTTTAACCAAAAATTAAATATTTTACTCCCAACCCATTCATCTGCACGTTGTGTTCACTCACACACACACACAAAAACCCCTATGCATGAAATATTTAATTCCTCTAAGTTATCTTCAGTAGCTGCTGTGCTCATTCATGGCAATTTCTAATTAATTTTAAATGGCATTTAATAGCCATTGTCCCAACAAGTACGGATGAATTAGGAGACATAATGCTTGTATTGTACAAAGACTGGCCTATGTAAACTCTCAAATTAAATCCACACTGTCGTCAAAACTCATTTGATGTTTGCATTTCCGACTTTGCCGACGAGATGGTCTCAAAAGGCAGAATAGGCTAAAGATGTGTTGGACAACTCTATAAGTACAGTCTCAAGACTCTTGTCATCTTAGCTGTCTAAATTACTTCAACAGGACTCAAGGGAATTTAAGAGGAGAAATGACATGACAAACAATTATATTCTAACACTCTATTTATAACAATGCCCTTTCAGATTATAGTTCCTCCAGACTGACACATCACTGTAATCCCATGGATGAATCAAGGGACTTATAGTTAGATCGTGCACAGCTTGCAGACAAAGGAAAAAAACACGAATGAAGAGCTGACATTCAGGAAATATAGAGCGACTCTAGGATAAATTCAGCTGGGATGAGCTTAATTTATCAATGTCAATAACAACGGTGAACACATCGCAAGAATACATGCATATTAATTGAAAATAATTCAGATGAAATCACTGCAGTTTGACATTTTGAGATAGGCACTTTATCTTTTCAAGAAAAAGAGCACTATAAAATCTTTAATCTGAAAACACATCTTAATTGCATGTTATCACCTCCTAATTGCTTCTATATTATATTAAACATTTTGCTAATTACTAGCCTGATCGTGGTGTAAATAGCTTGAGGCGAGAGCTCACATCCAGCTGAAGACGACCGGGCACAGGAGGGCCTGGAGGAAGTTCAGCCCCTGGTGGATTCCTGGACTCCCACCTTCTCCAGGGACGGCCCACCTCAGCTCAGGGCTCTGGGGAGACAAAGCCATGAGGAAGCAATGCTGAAGATGAGGGACGTTTACTCCTCCGTCAGAGTCTAATGTTGTTCTTGGAAAAAGTTTGCGTTCTTTCTGCTGTTACAGATATGCTCTTTCAGGTGGTGGCATGTGGGCTTCTGACTTTATGATAAAAACAGGCTCAGAAACAGACAGTATCGTGTCTACTTTTTAACCTTGAACTTGGGGACTTTGTCAGGATAAGATGCTGCTAAATATCAATTCATTGTAGGGAATCTTTGGCCAATATCTATGTATAAACTTTTATGTGTATTAGAATTTAGAGTTCTTCCTCAAAGTAATGAATAATTTAAAATGAGTATAATGTCTGTGACTAAATGGCAAATGTTTCTCTGAGAAAAAAAATTAACGAAAGTAGTTACAACATTTTTCATATCGTAGAAAATACAAGCAAGCAAAAAGATAATAATAGGCTTTCTTGGTAAAAAAAAAACAAACAGCAAACCAAAAAATAAAAAGAACAACATTAAAGCAATGAAATAGTGTTTTTGGCACAGATGAGTTCATTAGTTCACAGAGGACACCGGTTAGTTCATTTTTCCTAATGAAGCTTTCGCTTAGGCAGAAGTTACTGCTCACCTCCTGCCAGTTCCCTTTTCCAAGAGCTTGGCCAAAGTTGTCAACTCTTTTTTTTCTGCTTGTCCTCCTCCTTTTATTCTTAGATAATAATGTCTAATGTCTAATGTTCACAAGAATTTAAGGAATTGCGATGATTCTACAATACTTTTCGGGAGAAATATTTGCTGGGACACAATAAAATGTTCAAAATGGTAGAAACTGTTTAATACATCTATTCCACTTACTAAAAATTTTTCTTGTGAAATTTGTACTGGAAGACTACATTTTATTACTCTTAGCATTATTATTATTATTCATAGCATTATTAATTAAATTAGTTACAAAAACCATGATGCAATAGAAAATTGACACATTGTGACAGTCATTTGGGGTATTTTTCAATATTCCAGTTTTCCTGTTTTCAGGAATATCACAGGACGGCATCTCTCTCTCCCCCTTGTGGTTAGGTTATGGTAGTGTGACTTTGGAGACAACAGTTAGGGATTGAATAGTGCCCCCTAGAATTCATATGTTGAAGCCCCAACCCTCAGTGTGACTATATTGGGAGATAGTGTCCCCAGGGTCATATTAAAATTATATGAAGTCATAAGAGTGGGACCCTAATCTGATAGGATTGGGGTCCTCGTAAGAAGAGGAAGAGACACCAGGTCTCTCTCTCTACCCGAGCTTGCACAGCAGAAAGGCCATGCCTGTGAGGATGCAGTGAGAAGGCAGCCGTCTGCAAGCTAGGAAGAGGGGCCTCAGAAGCCAACTCCGCCAACTCCTTGATCCCTGACTTCTGGTCTGGTCTCCAGACTCGTGAGAAAATAACATTCTGGGTTGGAGCCACTCAGGTTGTGGTGTTTTGTTATGGCAGCCCAAGAAGCCTAACACAGCAACTCACAGCAGGCAATACTGCCTGAGGGAGAAAAAGAAAGCTTTTTTATTTGTTTGTGTTAAGCCCCTGAGAATTGGGACTTTTTGTTACCATGGCACACTGCAGCCTAACCCAATTAATACAAAGCTATTTTTGCTTATCTGTATTTGCTTATCTGTTTTACAGAATATTTGCTTTGTAACAAGCAGAAATGTATTTCATAATATAAAAAAGAAAATTTTATTATCATTAAAGAGTTATTAGGAATAAACTAGATTGTTACTCTAACACAGCGTAATAAAATAAATGGCCTAATTATCAGAAAACATTTTAGTTAAATTAAGCCATCTCTTAGTTTCTCCTCCGTGGTGCTTTGCTGCTTCTCTCCTTTGTGTGTGTGTGTGTGTGCACATCCATGCATGCACGCCTGTGCATCATAAGTTCTACTTTCCATGTAAACTTTTGCTGGGATTGCGTGTTCCTGCTCCCACTATTACTGATATAATTGACTCTAAATGTTTGCTTCCTTAATAGTTTGCAAAGACTTTTGGAAGCAATTCTTCTGATTTGTTTTCTTTTTTAATCTGGTTACACTCTCTGCATCTGGGCTTTTGGCTTCCACATTACCATTGATCTTTCTTTAATTATCCAGAGGACAAAGATCGTCTTGAATAAAGAAGGAGAACATAATGAGGGAGAGGAAGTCAGTCCCTCCTCTTTTCGTTGAATGATATCCGCCTGATCTTTCCCAGGTACTTTATTATTTTTTCTCTTTTAGTAACAGCTTAGTGTTGTTCCAAAAGGTCTTTTTTTAAAAAATACTGGCTTCTTCTCCTTGGTTTTAATTGTCTATAATACTTATTTTTATGGGAGAAAAAATACCTAGACTAAGATTCTGATTGTTTTTGTTCCATTTGTAAGCAATTTGTTGTCTTTACCCATGTCTGCCTGTATCCCTGCCTCCCTCTGGTCCTAAAATGTGGCTTCCGACAATTTTTGTCACGTCATTCTCTGTTATGTTTAATTTTTGTGTTTTTTTTTTTTTTTTGGAGGAAGACTGGCCCTGAGCTAACATCCGTGACCACCTTCCTCTACTTTATATGAGGGACGCCTGCCACAGCATGGCTTGCCAAGTGGTGCCACGTCCACGCCCAGGATCTGAACCGGCAAACCCCGGGCGGCAGAGAAGTGGAACATGTGAACTTGACCACTGCACCACTGGGCCAGCCCCTGTTATGTTTAATTTTAAAAGGAATTGTAATACTGACATCACTGGGTGGTTTGGAGGGTTAAATGAACAGAGCCAAGTCCACAGTGGACTTCAATAAATATTAGTTCTCTTTTGCTTCCATTTCTCCTGTAAAATTATAGGAAATTAATTAGAAAATCATTGTCTGCATTCAATCAAGTGTATCATCTCATCTATTTAATCCATGACTGAATTGTTTCTTTTAACCATCACTCTGTGTGGTTCCTGACAGCCACATCTTTCATTATTGCTCCCGCCTTTTTTTCCTTCCTTTTCCATTTTCTTCCTTTTTTCTTTTTTTGGAGTATACGCTTCGAGATCCTGTGGAATCCTGTGCTGTTTAAGATTTGAGTTTGTGTATTTGACAAACCAAGTAGTTATTCAGAAGTAGTTGGAATTCCTATTTCTGCACACTGAATTTTTCTTCTGATATATCTGAACTTAGATGAGTGGAAGTCTTGCAAATGTTTTTTTTAAATGTAAACAATCGCTCGTGGCTGAGACGTGGACTGATCTTTCAACTCAGCTATTATTAATCGACTGACTCGCCACAGAATGTGGAAGCTTGCAGAAGCTTCTGTTTAACAAGTTTATTTCATATTCCTAGCACTGTAGTGCACGTATTTGCTTGAATATGTTATCTCATCCATATTTAAATGTAATACAATAGCTAGTAGTTCCTGAAAGAAATGATACTAAGTAGTAAAATATGGTCCATTGGTTCTGTTCCAAATATGTAAGTATATATGTATATATATTTATGTAGCAATTTTAATAATAATATAAATTATATTAAATATGTAGCCACAGAGCTATGCCCTTCTGAACAGACAAATTTTCTTCAGAGGACACTGATAGTTCATTTTTCCTAATGAAGCTTTCTCCTTGCCTCCTTCCAGTTCCCTTTTCCAAGAGCTAAAGCCTTTGTTGGCCTTTTTTTTGAAAGAGAGAACAATTTTACTGAGATTACAATTCTGAATCTTTTCAATCTGGCCTGAGAGAAAAGTAAGTGAAGATTTAGTCAATATGGCAAAATGAAGTGAATATCGTTATTTTTCTAGAATCATATAGTTTTAAGGTGGAAAAGGACTTGGTGATCATTAGATCTTCGTATTTGCACATAATAAAGATGAGACAAACAGAGCCCAAGTAACTTGTCTAAGATAGTTCAGCAGAAGTATTGAGGCCTGACTAAACGATTCTGTCACCAATCGTTTAATTTGTCCTGTATACTATCCAAACAGAGGAGCTGGCCTGTTGTCATTTCCCTCCACTACATACAGCTTGCAGAGAAGCCATGCGAGTTGTGTGTAAACAGTAAGATTCAGAAACCAGTTCTGGGAGCATGAAGTTGGCAATATACGTGAAAACAAGTTGTTAGCAATTATTCAGAGGTGTTAGGCAGCACAGACTAGAAGTCAAATTACGTTGGCTTTGTTTCGAGCCAAAGAACTTCTGAGGACCTTAATTAGTGGCAGTTTTGCTCTAGCAGTAGAGATATTCCAAACTTTTGGCGATTTTTCTTTTTCTTTGAGGTATGTATGTAAATTGGTGTGTTAAATGCTATAGCTGTGTTTAAAACCTACAGTGATTTTTTTTCTCAATTTTTAAAGCAATGTAACTAATGTTTTCCTACTGCTAAAGTCATTTCTCTTGCCTCATAAATTGGAATTTAATTTTTCTAAAACATTACTTTCATTATATGATTATTCTTTGAAAAGTCAGAAGCTCCTGCTGCACACAATAGAACCAAAATTTCCCCAGGCCACACCAGGCTCTGGAAGAAAATGAGATCACATTACCATGGATAACTGGAATCCCGTGTCTCTTGGCCTCACTCCTTACACAGGACCCGAGCCCCTTGCAAACGACGTACCCCACCCAAGTCTTTCCATGGGTCCCCTCAGGGTGTTTTGCTCTCACTCAAGGCAAGTTCACTCCCACAGGGCACAGTTGCTACCCTGCTCCCTTTATAGTTGCCCTAGTCTGTTACTTTTGCCCCCCAGGCCCACAGGCAGAGCAAACTCGCAGTTCCTTTGGGCACCTCAAGAAGCCAGATGCTGTGACTGCAAACCACAACGCCCTTCTCAAATTAGACCTGCTCTGTCCTCTCTGCCCTGTCACTTTATTCTCCTGCTGGGGGTCTCTGCTGCTCTGAAGGACAGGGAACTCCCCACAGTGCAGGCAGATACCAGTGATGCTCAGATGCCACCGTCACTCTGTTGGGTACCAGCCTTTGCTGGGTACCACCACCAATGTCCTATAGCTGCCAGCAACCCAGGTCTCCAGTAAAGAGTGGCACATGCTACAGCCCTGAAAGAGCTATTAGTATTACTGTCTCCTCCCCAGTAGGCTACAAGGCTTTCTTTCTGTTTTCATTTATTTTTATTTTTTAGGATAGCAACGGTTGTAAGAGAGGAAAAAAGTTGTGTTTCGTATCAGTGAAACTGCTGTTTCCCATAACAGTGGCCAAATGACTTCAGTGTGATCTGCTCCAGGCATGGTGTCCCATGGGAGTCACCATGCTGCCTGTGACAGCTGAGCCCCACCCACTGGTCAGGCAAGTTGAGTTTTCAGAGATGCTCTTAGGTTTCCATGCCAACATTGAAAGCCCAGGTCTGAATCTCACCTTGATCCTCAGTACAGAGTGAAGTCCACACATTTGCTTAGTGTCCACAATTTTGCTCAATTCCACTTGTTCAAACTAGTGACCTAATCCCTTTTCGCCTCTGGGATATCCTAGCTGCCAAGCAAACAGCGAGTCATCCCCCACATCAGTCTCTGTTTCGGTCTGCGTCAAACTTAGCCAACCAGTACAGCACTTCTCCGTAGTCTCAAAAATGAATCCACTCACACCAGGGTCCGAAGAGAAGTTTCTTAGAAAATTTCAGATGGTGCAGGCAGGGTTGACTGCAAAGCCCCCGAAAATATCCGACCCCCTCCCTCCTTCCCCTCTCCCCTGGGGCTTCTCTTTCTCATGCTCCTCCGTTTGGCGTAGGCCTCCCAGACTTCTGACTCTACATAAAAATTTGTCTTCTGGCCTTTCCTAGCTCGTTCCCTTCTTATACGGAGCAGTTTTGCTCCCTCTTATTTTTTACCTTCAATAGCATGTACAGTAGTCCCCCCTTATCTGTGATGGTTACGTTCCAAGACCCCTAGCGGACGCCTGAAACTGTGGATAGTACCGAACCCTGTATACACTATGTTTTCCCTATACATACAGACCTATGATAACGTCTAATTTATAAACTAGGCACAGTAGGAGATTAACAACAATAACTAATAATAAAATAGAACAATTCTAACAATATACTGTAATAAAAGTGACTGTAGAGCTTAGCAACATTGGCATATGATTTTTTCTTTCCGTAGTAAGTTGAGAACTTTCCCCTTTTCACCCAAAGGAAGCACTTCATGGCTTCTCTCTGGCATATCCGAATTGCCAGCATCACTACTCTTGCACTTTGGGGCCATTATTAAGTAAAATAAGATTTACTTGAACACAAGCACTGCAATACCACAACAGTCCATCTGATAACCCAGATGGCTACTAAGTGGCTACCGGGCGGGTTGTGTACACAGCGTGGATCCCCCTGACAAAGCGATGAGTCATGTCCTGGGCTGGATGGAGCTGGACAGCAGGAGATTTCAGTACACTACTCCGGACAGTGTGTAATTTAAAACTCATGAATTGTTTATTTCTGGAATTTTCCATTTAATATTTTCAGGTCAAGGTTGACTGTGGGTGACCAAAATGAGGAAAGGGAAATCGCAGATAAGGGGGGACTGCTGTATTTCTATTCACCATGTGCTCAATGTGAGCAAACACTAACTTTATCCTCCTTAGAGGGTAGTGTCCTATCTCACTTTGTCCTCAGAAAATTGTTTGCCGTCTTCTACACTATCCTTGGGTAAATGTAGAGATATAAAATGAAATTTTTTGGAGGCACTTAACCTTATTAGTCTCTTGGATCCTAACGGGTGTAATCAAGCTGCAATAAGGCCCCTTTTGGGGTCCTGCTGTGTTAGTTTGCATGGGCTACCATAACGAAACACCACAGACTGGGTGGCTCAAACAACAGAAATTTATTTTCCCACTATTCTGGAGGCTAGAAGTCCAAGATCAGGGTGTCAACAAGATTGGTTTCTTCTGAGGCCTCTCCCCTTGGTTTGTAGATGGCCGTCTTTTCCACATGTCCTCACATGCTCTTCCCTCCGTGTGTGTCTTTCTCCTATTCTCCTCTTCTGATAAGGACATCAGTCACATAGGATGAGAGCCCACCCTAATGACTTCATTTTAACTTAATTACCTCTTTAAACACCTATCCCCAAATGTAGTCACACTCTGCGGTACTTGGAGTGAGGACTTCAGTGTATGAATTTGGGGGAGAGGACACAATTCAGCCCATAACACCTGCTTTCCTGCCTGACCTGGCTGTTTAGATATTTTTGCATGCTCCCCTCAGGGCATCCTTCCTCCTTACTACACCCCAGCCAGGCAAGGAGCTTTCAAGCATGAGCCGAAATGACTGGTGATTCTCTGGGGCACTGGGGAAGGCATGGCCATCATTGGAGTGAACTTTTTCCTGGGCCATGCCCCATCTCTCTGACTCAAATTCACTGGGGAAAGATTTTCATCAGGAGGACACCCTGCCTCCTTCATGTCACCACTTTGACAAGTTTTTCTCCTGCAAGGAGAGGGATTAAGAAACCTACCCCAGTCTTTGCCACTTTCCCATTTCCCGGTCCAGATTAGAGTAGCTGGTCCTGTTGGTTCCTCAGCTCATTTTCCAGCAAGGAAGGCCAGAGGAGGAGTATCCTCACATGCAAATATTCTTAAGATATCCATTTTTGCCATAATTAAAACCAAAAAGTAGATGTTTCTAAGATACAGGCATTTGAGGAATCCTTTATTTGTCCTGTTATATCTTATTTTCTAAGCATTCATTATACCTCTTTAGAACTTTTGCTCATTCCCTCATTTATAATCCTGTACCCATTCTGCATTCTAATGTCATACCTACCAATCCTTTAAAGCTCAGGTGTTCTATTTGAAGTGTTCTCTGTAACTCTAGTCTCCCTCTTGCACTTCCAATGATAGCTATTAACGATACATTTCAATCACATTACATGAAATTACAATAGTACCCTTTTACTTTTTTTTTTTAAAGATTTTATTTTTCCTTCTTCTCCCCAAAGCTCCCCAGTACATAGTTGTATATTTTAGTTGTGGGTCCTTCTAGTTGTGGCATGTGGGACACCGCCTCAGCATGGCCTGATGAGCAGTGCTGGGTCTGCGCCCAAGATCCTAACCAGTGAAACTCTAGCTGCTGAAGCAGAGCACCTGAGCTTAACCACTCGGCCATGGGGCCAGCCTCTAGCACCCCTTTACATTTGAACTTTAATTGTTTATATCCTGTAAAGACCTCTTCTAATGTTTTTCAGTATTGATCTAGTTTTGGTTTAAAGCATTAAACCATAGGAATTATTTTTTTGACAAAGTTAAATTTTATTTCATAATTTAGTTGTATTTTTATTTTTTAAACAATTTCCTTAAAGTCGGAGGAAGAACCTCTTTGAAATCCCTGTAGCATCACCTTATTCAATATTTACTGTCATTAGTAATTTGTTGACTAGTAACATTTGGGAAATCTATTCTGAAAAGAAAAAGAGGACATATTCAGGCCAACTATCTAATACTTAATGACAATCCATTAGTATTTATTGGATAATTACTATGTCCCAGGCATCATACCGGGTGCTGGGATATAAAGATTATTAGTCGTGAAGACTCTATCTAGCAAGTAAGAGATCAAGACCAATCGTGACTTGTCCAGAGTAGAGAAGGAAAGTCATATGTGGAAAAGAAATGAAGAAAACAGGATTTTAGAACCTGTTATAGTAAAACAGTATAAAAGAATGTGATAGTGGAAAGATGAAGGGAAACTTTGTAACACAAATTCCCTTATGATTTTCTCAGGATGATTCTAGATCCTAGGAGGATAGTAGAACTGCCTCTCAGGAAGGACAGAATAACATCCTGTCTCCAGAAGCACCCTTTCCACAGAACTCTACAGGCTTTAGCCACAGACTCTAATGACTTCATCCCACTTCATGCCTTGCTCCACATCTGAATTATTGCCAGCATGCACATGGCGGGTGATTTCACGCTCAGTAGAGGGACGACCGTCCTCCTTGGAACTTTGTGGTAGAGCTTTTAGTTAGTAGAGTTTGTGATATTTTGCCATATCTCTTGACAATGTGGCTATCACTAACCTTTAGGAAAGATGCTCTAGGATACGAGACCCGCTTTCTGGCATGTCTTTCTCTGAGGGCATCCAGATCTTTTATAAACATGAATAGAAAATTTAAATATTAATTTTACAATACTGGGAAATAAATAATAAATGAAATCAGATAAAATCTTTTCCTAACTCCTCTCCAGAGCTTAGAGAATCATAACACAAAGTCAACAATATAAGCAAACACATTGAAACGTTCTAGGGTGGCTAGATGATGAGGAGACAAGAAAATGAAGAAGTAAATGGGGAAGAGAACAATAGGAAGCATGTGTTACAAAGAATAAAGATATCCTTTGGCTGTTGGGACTCTTGAAAGCCTTAAAACACCCCCATAGTCTACAACTGCATACACAGAGTTAAAATCCAAGAGTAGTTCTTGACATGTTTTTATAGATTTCGTAAAATCACATTCAACAAACAGGAAGCTGATGACAACTTTAAGACACAGTGTTGAGTATCTGCCAGAGGAGGGGTCCTAACATTGTTCACCATAGGCCAGTCTACTCTAAGTAAAGTTAGTGAGTTGTATGTGCACATCACTATCCAGATTTGGATAATCTGCAGTTCAGATCTTGCTTCATTTGGATAAGGACCTACCAAGGCAAATTATCTGTTGGTTCTCATTCCCTGAAGGAAAGGATCGTGAACAAAATAGTTTCAAACATGCGAGTAATTTAATTATCACTAAAGATGAGAGCTGCATTGCCACTGTTGGTGATGTAGTTTTATCTCCTTTCAGTTGTCTGGATGTGTCATCAACTTGGATGCCATTTTACAGGATATCTTGTCCTCATTATATGCAAGGTTGAAATAATAAGAGGTCATATTTCCTGAGTGTTATTATGTCAGATATCAGATCCTATCTTTTTTATAGGTACTTTAAAAAAATTAATTTGTAAAGTAGATTGTCTAATTTTACAGTGGGAAAAAAATGGATGCTTAAGGAGGTTATGTAAATTGGCCAAGGTAACACAGACCAAGGTAATATATTTGGGGTTGGTAGTATATCCAAAGTTCTATGCTTACCAACCATATCTTCCCTGATATGCATTCTATAGCCACTGCCGAATTATTTCTGGTGATAAGAAGCTGTTGATGCATAAGATACCAGATGTGGGAGCAATGATGAATTTTAGATTTTTCCTTCTCATGTTAATCATATGTCTTTTTTCTTTCTTATTTTTACCCATGTCTCTTACTACACCTGTGGAGTTACACAGACTAATCTTTCACAAAATGAACTTTACATATATAAAAAGATGACACCAATTTTATAAAACCATGTTTTGATTTTTCTGCAATAATCATCCTTAATTTTTAAAAATTTGTCCTTCTGTGGCAAAATTCCGGGCCTAACAAAATCATGTTTTACACTATTTTTAACATGTTCCAGTCCATAAAAATCTTTCATAAGTGTGCTGTCCAGATATGAGCACAGCCTTTCGGACGGGGTCTGGACCAGGGCAGAACTAGGAGAAACTAATGCTTACCTCCATATGGATTCTCCATATTAATTAATGAAGCCAAGGACTGCAATAGGTTTTTTGATAGACATATGACAAATTGATGTCATATGATGATTCTTTAGAGTATGTTGTTACCAAATCATCACATCTTTTATATATTTACACTTGTTAGTTTTCTTCCACCGGTAATATTTTGAATCTTAAGAAAGTGAATTCCTACTTTTAGCTCCAGATTTACCATGCTTTTTCAGTCTGTTAAGAGCTCTTAATCCATGATTCCGCCACCCAACACATTAGCGATTACATTGGACTTTGGGCCATCCATATATCCACACAAGTCTTCTATATCCTTAGCCAAATTTTTGATTAAAATATCGATTGAGACAGGGTTAGCATCAATAAAGAAGATAAAACAACAATTATTCTTATTCTAGGGAACATTTATGGAGTGCTTTTTATGATCCAAGCACTATGCTAAAGTAGGGTGCATGCGTTATTTCATTTGGTCCTCAAAACATCCATATGAAGTAGGTTCTATTATTTTTTACTTTTTTTGTTGAGGTGAAATCCACATAAGATAAAATTAACCATTTTAATATGTGCAATTCAGTGGCATTTAATGCATTCACAAAGTTATGCAACTAGCACTTTTCTCAAGTTTTAAAACTTTTTCATCACCTTGGAAGAACACCCCGTAGCCTGAAAGCAATCATTTCCCAAATCTCCTCCTTCTATCCCCTGGCAACTATTAACGTGTTTTCTGTCTCTATGAATTTGCCTATTCTGTATATTTTGTATAAAAGGAGTCATATAACATTTGTACTTTCGTGTCTGGCTTCTTTCACTTAACCCAATGTTTTTGAGGTTCATCCAAGTTGTAACATGTAACAATACTTCATCCCCTTTCTATAGCTAGATCACGTGTATATTTATTTATGCATTCATCTATTGATGGGCATTTGGGTTGATGGACATGTTTATCTATTATGAATAATGCTGCTATAAACATTTCTGTACAAGTTTCCTTGTGGACATATGTTTTCATTTCTTTCAGATGTATACCTAGGGGTAGAATTGTTGGGTCATATGGTAATTTATGCTTAAATTTTTGAGCAACTGGTGAACTGTTTTCCACAGTAATAAATGAAGGTCCCAATTTCTCTGCCTCCTTGCCACTACTTATTTTTTGGTTTTCTGATTATAGCTCTCCTAGTGAGTGTGAAATGGTTTCTCATTGTGATTTTGATTTACATTTCATTAATGACCAATGAAGTTGAACACCTTTTCATGTGCTTTTTGTCACAATGTTGTAGAAATGTCTAGTCGGGTCCATTGCCCATTTTTAATTGAGTTGTTTGTCTTTTGTTGTTGCATTGTTAAGTGTTTTTTATGCATTCTAGATATTAAACCTTTCCATAAGTTGTCTTATTATTTTCTTGATAATGTTTGATGCTCAAATATTTTTAATTTTTGTGTGTGTGTGTGAGGAAGATTGGGTCTGAGCTAACATCTGTGCCATCTTCCTCTATTTTTTTGTATGTGGGACACCACCTCAGTGTAGCTTGATGAGCTGTGGGTAGGTCTGTGCCTAGGATCTGCACCCACAAACCACAGGCCACTAAAGCAGAGCGTGCGAACTTAACTACTACGCCGCTGGGCCGGCCCCAAAAGTTTTTAATTTTTGTGAAGTCTAATTTATCTATTTTTTTCTTTTGTTGCTTGTACTTTTGATGTCAAATCTAAGAATCTATTGTCAAATCTCAGGTCATGGAGATGTTTTATTCTAATTTATAGTTTTAGCTCTTATATTTAGGTAGTTGATGGATTTTGAGTTAATTTTTATATGTGGATTGAAGAAGAGGTCCAGCGTCATTCTTTAGCACATGGTTATCCATTTATTCTAGCACCATTTGTTGAAGAGATTACACTTTCCAAATAGAATGGTCTCTTCTGTTTAGACAAAGAATTGACGTCTTTGTCTAAATCAATGGAGCATAGATACTGGGTTTATCTCTGGACTCTATTCTGTTCCATTAGTCTATATGTCTATCTTTATTCCAGTATCACATTCTTTTGATTACTGTAGCCTTATAGTAAGTTTTCAAATAAAAAATGTGAGTTCTCCAAGTTTTTTTTTTTTTTTTAAATATTGTGTTTAGCGATTTAGGGTCCGTCGCAATTCAATATGATTTGGATTATAGGTCTTTCCATTTCTGCAGAAAAGAGATTGCAGTGAATCAGTAGATTATTTAGGGGAGAATTGCCATTTTAGCAATCTCAATCCACGAACATTTGATGGTTTTCTATTTAATTAGGTCTTCCCTAATTTCTTTCAATTTTTTTTTGTAGTTTTCAGTGCACAAATCTCACTTCTTGGTTAAATTTATTCCTAGGTATTTTATTTTTTTAGTTCTTTTATAAATTGAATTATTTTGTTTCTTTCTTTCTTTTGAGGAAGATTAGCCCTGAGCTAATATCTGTGCCCATCCTCCTCTACTTTATATGTAGGACACCTGCCACAGCATGGCTTGATGAGCAGTGCATAGGTCCGTGCTCAGGATCCAAAGCAGTAAACCCTGGTCCACCAAAGTAGAGTGCGCAAATTTTACTGCTACACCACCAGGCCAGCCCCTGAATTGTTTTCTTAATTTCCTTTTTGAATTATTCATTGCTGGTGTATAGAAACATGCCTGATTTTTGTATGCTGATCTTGTACCCTGCAACTTTGATTGGTTCTAGTTGTATTTTTGTGATTCTTTAAGATTTTCTCCGTACAGAATCATGCTGTCTGCAAATAGAGGTCGTTTTACTTCTTCCTTTCCGGTTTGGATACCTTTAGCTCTTCTTCTTGCCTAAGCACCCAGAGTAGGTCTTCTGTTACAATGTTGAATGGCAGTGGTGAAAGTGGACACCCTTTTCTTCTTTCAGATCTTGGTGGTAAAGCTTTCAGCCTTCACCACTGAATATGTTATTAGCTGTGGATTTTCATCAATGTCCTATGTTAGGAAATTCCCTTCTATACTCACTTTGCTGAGCATTTTTATCATAAAAGGGTATTGAAATTTTTCAGATGTTTGCTGTATCAATTGAGATGACCACGTGGCAATTTCTTCCTCTTTGTTCTGAGTATATGGTGTATTACATTAATTTGTTTTCTTATGTTCAACCATTCTTATATTCCTGGGGTAAGTCCCAGTTGGTCATGATTTACAACCTTTTTAATGTGCTGTTGGATTTGGTTTGCAGGTATTCTGTTGAGAATTTTTGCCTCAATATTCAGAAGGGAGATTGCTCTATAGTTTTTTTTTTCTTGTGATATCTTTGTCTTTGGTGTCAAGGTAATGCTGGCCGCATAGAATATGCTAGGAAGTATTCCTTCCACCTCTTCTTGTTTTGGAAGAGTTTGAGGAGGTTTGGTGTTCATTCTTCTTTAAATGTCTGGTAGAATTCAGCAATGAAGTTGTCTGGTCTTGAACTTTTTGTGGGGAGGTTTTTAATTACTGCATTCATCTCTTGTTTTATGTCTGTTAAGATTTTCTATTTCTTCTTGAGTCAGTTTGGTAATTTGTGTGTTTCTAGAAATTTGTTTTTTTAATCTAGATTATTAAATTTGTTGGTGTACAATTGTTCACTATTTTCTTAATTCCATTTTTAGTTTCTGTAAGATTGGTAATAAAGTTCCCACATGCATTTCTGATTTTGGTTATTTGCATCTTCTCTCCTTTTTTCTTAGCCTAGCTAAAGGTTTGCCAATTTTGTTGACCTTTTCGAAGAACCAACTTTTGGTTTTGTTGATTTTTCCTGTTAATCA
Organism: Equus przewalskii; assembly: GCF_037783145.1. Lineage (NCBI taxonomy): Eukaryota > Metazoa > Chordata > Mammalia > Perissodactyla > Equidae > Equus > Equus przewalskii. The sequence continues at coordinate 82,626,341 of NC_091845.1, read as the reverse complement.
TCTTTGTGATGCTAACGGTGACATTATTTTTCCCAGAAAAATAAGCAAAACTCAGGAGGAGCTTTTGAATAGCTGTTGTATAAATTAATTTAACATTTGGAGCATATCAATTTTGCAGCTGTAGAGACTGAGTCGATTACTTCGATAACTGGTCTAAGATCTATGTTAGTGTTTCTAAGTGGTGACTTTCTTTTTCCATTGAAGCACGCCTCAGTTTCTCTACAACTAGGTCAGCAGATTAGAAGATAGTAAAAAAATGTTCGTGGAACCAAAATGTTATAATTAAATGTACATTGTTATTAGGAAAGGCCCTACAGTCTGATGGTGTCAGGGAGATGTTATAAAACCTGTTGATTTTCCCAGCTCTCTTTAGTATTTCAGCCAAAATGATATTGTACTCTTGGATTCCACTCCTTTGCCAGAGGTAGATAAAACTATTCTAAATAAGTACAAAGCTTATAAAACGCAAGGGGAAGAAACCACCCTCAAATACTTGAAACAGAACATAAACAAGAAGCCAAGCCAACTGGTAAAGTAAAATGGAAATTTTACTGATGCAAACTTCTTGGTTTCCGTCCAGTTGTAGTTTTACTTTGCTGCCTTAGGTCTGTGGTTGTTGAATGCCCTCCAGCTGTCAGTCTGAAATGGAGATGGGCAATCCAGTAAACTCGCTCTCAAATTGCCCTAAACACAAATCAGATTAGAATCAAGCCTTTTTGGAAATTCAGAGAAAAAGTGAAGAATGGTGTTAAAATATGTAGCTTTCATTTCCATCGAATTCCATTTTCCTGATTCCCATTGGGGTAAGTGTGTTGAAATTCTGAAAGAAAGTGTTCATGTGACACGTTATCCACAGAACTTAGCAAACCAAATGCAACTTTGTAAGATGCCAAAATCATAAGTGCTCTGAAAAGATTCCAGCCCCTACCTTTTATGGAAAACGCAACTGGTTTTAAGTACTACTTGTTCTTTAAAATATCACAAACTTTTGGAAGTTAAACATTTCTAGCTTAAGTTTACTGTAGTGTTATAAGCATATTCTTTCAAAAGAAATGCCAGAAAAACAGAGATATCTATGTTATTTTTTTTCCAGTGTGATTTCTGTGCAATTTTTTGCCTCCCCCAATCCATTATCATATCCAGTAAAACAAGACAAAACAAAACAAAACAAAAATAGATCATACATCTGAAATATAAAGACTTTAAAAACATTCCAGGAAAGAGGCCAGCCTGGTGGCTCAGCAGTTAAGTTCACATGTTCTGCTTCAGCAGCCTGGGGTTCACTGGTTTGGATCCTGGGTATGGACCTACACACCAATAGTCAAGCCACGCTGTGGAAGGCATCCCACATATAAAGTAGAGGAAGATGGGCATGGATGTTAGCTCAGGGCCAGTCTTCCTCAGCAAAAAGAGAAGCATAGGCGGTAGATGTTAGCTCAGGGCTAATCTTCCTCAAAAAAAAGAAAAAGATTCCAGGAAAGAAGTCTTAGAGTTGGAAGAAACCCTACTAAGTCAAATGTATTCATTTACCGATGAGAAAACTGAAATCTCAAAAGGCCAAGACGTGGTCTGTGTCAGCTAACTTGTCAGTGGCACAGTCAGGGTAAGAAGTTGGTTTCTAGTCTTGTGGAAGTGGGGAATTTCTGCTTCTTAATTGATATCACCAATTTTCATTTCATGCCTTATACAATCTAGAGCATTTCTAATTAATAATTTATTCTGTTCTCTTTTTGACTACATATTATTTTAACGGTAATGTGAGTAAATTCCAGTAATAAAGCTGATTTCAACATTCAGGTAAATTCATTTAAATAACAATGGTATTTAAATCTGCAATTTTAACTTAAGGCTAGTTAATTTTTTTTAATTTATCTTACTATTTCCCTTAAAATGTGTTTATTTATTGATGTTTAGTGTGATTTGACAATGATATGATTCATTATTTATCATTTATGTTCTGCTTCCAAATAGGATATAAGAAAACTGGTGACATTAAAGAAGATATAGAATGGTAACCCAAGAAAATATGAGAAAGAACAGAAAAGCCAAGCAGTGAAACAGAATAGAGAAATAATTATGCCAGAAAAAAATAATCTATTCGAGGCTCTTCCAAAAAATTTCTATTTGAGCTTCCTGAGAACCAAGGGAAAAGAGGAACAATGTGGTTTATAGAGCTCTTATTGGACAAAAAGAGATGGTCTACGTTTTTTTGTCTTAAGAAACTCAGCCTGAAAACACACGATTATCACTGTTTTAATGATTTTACTTTTTCCTTTTATCTGTTTTCTTAGTATGAGCCTCCCAAGAAGAATTAATCATGTGAATCTTAAATAAAAGATAATAAATAGCATAAGGCATAGGATCCATTTTTTTAGTCATTTTATTATTTGTCTTTATTTTAAGATTTAAGGTAGATATTTTGTTCATGACTACTTCCTGCATAGATCCTGGGAGAAAGTAGTGGCATTATTTTAAAATCAGATTATTGTACATAATCCCATAAAGGCATTTTTGTGTGGAGCCGTGATAACAGGATGAGGTTCTGCAGCTTTCTGGTGCTGTACTGTAATGATTAGAATGTAGAGAGCAAAGAATAATTATATTTCATAAAATTGCATCCAACAGCATAAGTGTAAAACTACACTTAAAAGTTCTTCTGTGAACAAAAGACATTTTTCTGTCTAAACGCATTATAAAAACTTCTGTTTGATTTTCAAAAGGACAAAGAAACTTTTTCATTAAGAGCTGAATATTTGCAACTTTCTGTGCCTTAACGCATTCAGGTCAATTATTATAAAGTGAGGAAAATAGTTTTTTATAATCTTTGTGCAACTGTGCAACTCAAAAGTGTTCACACATTTTTTTCCAATGTTCAAAAGCAATTATCACAGAGAAACAAAGCAAAGGATTGTAAAGATATTATTTTAAATTGTTAAACCAAAAGGAGCTTATGCCTTCAGGGTCTGCACCCTCCACCAGCGGCCACAATGAGAATAGACCTCTTCCATGCTCCTGAAACGTCAGGTCTGTCCCTCACATGTGCTTTTTGGAACTGGCTCATTTTGGGGACAGAGCTAGAAGTTTTCACTCTCACAAATTCTGCTAAACATTCTCTATTCTCTCTCCTTACGTTTATTACCTAACTCCTGGAACGCAGGCTCTTTACCACCCTCAGCTCGACCCGCGCTGCTCTCCTCCAGGTCCCCAGAGCCTTCTAACACAGGGTCTTCCTTGCCTGAGTCAAAACCAGTCTCCCTCAGCTTTCTTGACACTCACCTGCTGACTCCCCTTCTCTATCTCTATTCATGGTTTTCTTCCCTTACTCTGCCGCCTTCCTCTTGCGGAAGCTCACGTTTCTGTTTTGATACCTGTAATTTCAGCTTAGCAGTCTTATTGAGTCAATCACTTTTATAGCTTTTATTGTTTTTCCTGATTACTTCTAAATGTAGAACTCCGTTCACAACCCACCGCCTTTGTCTCTGTGCCCAATCTCAGTAGCCTACACGACTAGTCCATGTCAGGGGTACTCAAAGGCAATACACCCAGCAGACACATTATCTCTCTCCCAGCAAGGCAAACACTCCTTTCAAATAACTTCATTTGTCAGAAGTGCTAATATTATCAATCTCTTAAACTGGAAAGCCCAGATCATGTTTTTCCTTCATACTTTATATAAACTAATTTTAATATCGCCATCTGTTCCTTCCAAATGTATCAGAAATCAGGAAATCCCACAAAACTGATTTAAACCAAATCACCACGTTGAGCACAGAACTTAATTCTCAAGAGTAATAAGTACTGGTTTACTCAATTCTGACTGACCTCCCCGGGTGCTCACCCAGCCTTTTATTTCCTTTCACGGGGTTCCACTAACATTCCAAATAGAGGTTATTCAGGACTTCTTTCCACACAACCTCATAATCTTCATTCTACCCTATTTTTCAGTGAATGATCTCAGAAACTATTATGTGGAGATGATGAAAACATGGGACCTAATTCTCTTAGTCACTCCATCAGAATTTATTGCTCAAAGATTAGACTTGGAATCAGACTAAATTAAATTCAAATGCTATCATTTATAGAAAGCTTAAGCTTTTTATGCCCAAGGAGAGTTCATTTTCAGTGGTGTTTCTCTTACCTGGAATATCGTGCATCCTTCCGTATCTGTTGGAAGGTTTGTGGCAACGAGTAATAGATAACCCAGCTGTGGCACTTTGAACAAATACTGAGTGGGGAGGGGGGTTGTTACACAAAAGGAAGCCTGAAGCCTTGGAGGAGCAGATGCTGGTGCTGGTTGAGCAGCCCTATGAGGTGATCCCGATGCTCTGGACGTTCTGTAGGCAGCCATTAGCACATCTGCATTCCAACAGGAAGAGGCGAAAAAGGAAAAAAGTATGAGGAGGACAACAGCTGACTTTCTCTTAAACGTCTCCGTTAGAGCTCTCATATGAAGTTCCTCCAATGAAAGCTGCCTGGGCAAGGGGATTATGTTAACCAATAACATCCATATGCTGCCCTCTGTTTATCTAAATTATAAAGATTTTTTCAAATCCAAAATTTACCTAGAATCTCACCCCCTTCATGAAAATTTCTCCAACTGCTGCTGACCACACACGTCCCTAATTCCTGCAGATTTCCAGTTGACTTATAGCAGTCCCACGCAGTAAACCACTGATATCTTCATGTCCTGATAATTTTCATTTAATGCGCTGTTTTCTTAAAATTTAAATGTACACTGGGGGCAGAAGCTTTGTGGTGGTCTCTTTTCTGTCCACAGGGCACAGAGCACTGTGCCAGGCCCACTGTGGTACCCCATGTGATTTGAAGATTTACATTCAGGCAAGCTCAAATCTGAAATCGGAAACCACTCATTTTAATTGTGCAATCCTGGCAAGAGAATTTACCTCTTAAGTTTTCTTTCTTTCTCTTTAAATGTGAAAAAAGCAAAGAATTCACAGGGAAAATATGAGAAATCAATATACTAAAATGTATCAAACATGGTACGTATTTAATAAGTATTATTTTCCTTTAAATGTCTGATTATGGTTGATAGAAAGTATACACATATACATTCTACTTAATATGATATGCAGAACTTACATTGTTAAAAGCCAAAGACTCAACACTTTCGATATTAATCCCTTTAGAATTCCTTCTGTGAAATAACAAACAAACAAACTCTGTTTTCCCTAAGTTAAAATGTATTGCAATTTCATTTAGCACTTAGTTCAAGGCTATTAAATATATATTCACGATTGTTTTCATTTGAGATAGAGATTTAGGTAATCATATCACGGCAACCTTTAAAGATAATATCTTTTCAATAGTTATAGTCTTGCTTTGCTACAGTCAGAGCTCAAGAGGTCTTACCTGACAGAAATCACCCCGTTTTACTCATAGAGCAGCCTCACTGGGGGGACACTGCGATGTGCGAGGTCCTGAAGTCGCTTCCCCAAGCTGCATCTTAGTGTTGTCTCTATTTTACAGCCCTATGTGTTGTTGTTAGTTTGGTTTTTCCATTAATATTTATATCTTGGAAAGTCACTGGAAGATGGTGAGGATAATCCAAACATATCTAAGTAGCAGTGGAGAAAAAATTAGCAAAGGGGTTTGACAGGTCTTTTTTTAAAGAAAAACTAGAAGTTCCTACATTTTAGCTAAAATGTCAATAATTTACACTTAAACTACATCCTTAAAAAATAAAGAAAAATGAAAATGAGTTTTAAAAAGTTATATTTTAGGGGTCGGCCCTGTGGCCTAGTGGTTAAGTTCAGGGCGCTCCACTTCAGCGGCCCTGGGCTCAGCTGTGGCCATGACCCATTAGCAAAATAAAGGAAGACTGGCATGGATTTTAGTTCTGGGCAAATCTCCCTTAGCAAAGGAAAAAAAAAATTATGTTATAGAGTTATTAAACTATACATGAAGGTAGATAAAATATTACAGCCCTTCCTGATTTCATTAGCCAGCATCAAAAACTCGACAGAGAATCTGAATTCGCAGACACTTTGTTAGTTATCTATTGTTGCAAAACAACCACCACCACCACCTAGTAGCTTAAAACAATAAAAATGTATCATCATAGTCTCTGCAGGTCAGAAATTGAGGAGCAGGTTAGCTGGGTGGTCCTGAGAGTCACTCATAAAGTTGCGGAGAAGATGTTGACTTGGACTGCGGGCATCTGCAGGATAACCAGGGCCACAGGATCCACCTGCAAGGGGATGCTGTCACACGGCTATTGGCAGGAGGCCTCAGCTCCTCCAGGGTTCTTGGCAGGAAGGCCCATTTACACACCACATAAGGCTGCTGGAACGTCCTCGCGACATGGCCACTGTTTCCCCACAGAGCAAGAGATGCAAGAGAGAGGGCAAAGAGGAAGTCACAATCCCTCCTATAGCTTCAGGTTGGAAATTGTCACTTCTGCATACTCACTTTGTTAGAAGTCAGTCACTACATTCAGCCCACACGCAAGGAGAGAGGAATCAAGCTCCACATCTTGAAGGGAGGAGTGTTGAAGAATTTTTGAACATATTTTAAAATGACCACATTATGTCCACCCACTTTCTAATTATCACTCCAATTATTTTGAAGGAATTCCAGATGGTACATCGTTTCATCAATAAATACTTTTAAAAAAAAACCCTGAAATCACAATGTCATTCCCACAACTGGAAAAAAATAATTTTTAATATCACCAAATATTCAATGTGTTCAAATTTCTTTGATTGTTTTCATAATTTTTTTATAGTTGGTTTTGTTTGTTTGAATCAGAATCCAAATAAGGACCACCTGTTGCATTTAACACCTTTTGAAGTGGTGTGAAACCCTCTTTTGATCGTCCAATGTGAAATATACTTACAACTAGACAAAAATATAAGATGAGATTCTTTACAAGTGGTCTCTTGAATGATATGCACGCACTGCTTTGTTTCTACATTGCTCATTCTTCTTTTCATAAGGAACTCTCAAGAAGTAACGAGCAGATTTTCATAGGTTACCTTTGAACCTAGAATTTGTGTTACCGCTTTGGTTATGTTCCTAATACGCCACCGGTGTACACTACAGGAGCGAGTGGAAATGGAGGCAAGGATACGATGACAGTTAATTGTCCATAAGCTATTTATCCCGAGGAGCACTTATGCATCTGTTACATATTTAGGTATTTGCTACTTGTAGTCTTTTTCATTTTTGAGGGGAGAAGCATCTATACCTAAAGCACCATAAAAAGGGAAAATGCTATCAAGGGGCTTTAAAGTAGCAAGTCAAAGAAAGTACGGTTTTTTGTGTCTCGGCGATGAATGGCTCCACTCATTTCAATAGGGATTTTGTTTTATATGTACTGTATTAGGTTTGTGCACTAGACACTTGACTCCCATTTCAGAATGAATTACTTTGTTAAATGCAGGTAGTTAAATAGGATAGCTACTTTAAGAACTGAATTCTTCAATAAGTACTTTTATTTTGTTTTATTAAGTATTTTATAGTGTTATCTTTTGTTCTTTCTTTAATATGTGTGTATATGTATGTGTCATACGTGTGTGTATACATGCCCTTTATATATAAATATCCATGTTATATATGTGTATACATATATACTCAGAAAATATAAAAGTAGCACGTAACATTTTTCTCATGCCCTGTTTTTTATTACATTTCAAAATTAATTATGGCTTCAGATACCTATTTGCAACAGTGAATTTTTAAAAAAATACAATTATAGTTAATCCTGCATAAATGATATTCTAAATGTAAAATGTTCAAAATAAAAAAATTTGAAAGGGTCGTAGCTAATTATATCAACTGTATATGAGCAATTTAATCATCACTAAAATTAATATTTACATTAATTTATTTAGGAAACATTTTGAAAGATCTTAAACATTCTTTGCAGGTGGATGTTTCTCCGATCAGTGACATATCCACTTTTTCTTGAAAATACTGTATTTCTGATATTGTATTTTCACTATGTGCATTTTACATTAATAAATACCAAATTTATAAATTGCTACATTATTCTCTACTATATGAATTTGCAAGAGTTTACTGTGACAAACTTTCTGTAGCTGATTTTTGCCTGTTACTTGATGAAATGGCAAGAATATAATTACTAATAAATTCAAACTACTGTTGAACTTTATTTCACAAGGCACAGCCATTTACACCAAGAAATGTACACAAACAAGATGCCTATTTGCAGCTGGCATTAAACTTTGAGAGCAGTTGACTTTGTTATCTAGATCCAATTTTTAATGCTTACTGTTAAGTTTTCTGTCTTTCTTTTTTTAATTTCCAAACCACCAGAGGATGATTTCCTTAAGAATGTTCTCCCAGGTATGTTCAGAATATTAATTAGGCCCATCTATTTCTGTCGAGTAATAACAATGTCCACAGGCTGAATGGACGCTGTGACCTGTGAAAGAACTATTCAGACGCTTTAGTCTGCCCTAGCGCATTCTTTAACAAGTGAACATAGACCTTTTTCACAGTCATCTTAAATGTTTCAACTGTGTGTTTCAATGTTTGGTTCTTGCATCTACAGCCATATAGCTTTTCTGCCTCTTTTGGGGAAGACTTCCTTGCTCTACTCATTTAAATGCTTCTGCCTTTATGACTATTTTATTGCCATACCTATGGGGCTTCTTACTGTATTTGCCTGTAACCGAAGGAGATTTTAAAGGAATTAAATTTATTCAGACTAAATCTTCTGGGGCATGCAAAGGCATCTTAAACAATTAGCAATAATTAAAAAGCATCTATTCAGACTGGATAAAAGGTAAATAGATTTCATTTAAATATAGTAGCTTGTTGGTACAGTTTTCCCATTTGCACGTTTTTTTTTAAACCTCCTGTTAGTGAATAACTTTGAAATAACAAAAGAAAGCATTGACTTTTGTCAGTTTGTATAATTTTTTACTCATGAGTGCTATTAACAAATTGCTATACTAAAAAATTTAATTATCTTTAATTTAGATGGTGCAACTAATACTGGATATAATAGCACGAGAAGGATGCTTGAGTAAAATCTAGGTTTGCTTTTTTAATTTTTAATCTCAATGTGGAACTGGCTGAAAGATTTATGGGTATTCAACCTCTAATATTTTCCTGTAAATTTTATTCTGATATTTCTGTGCCTCAGTGTACTATTTGCTTTGTATATTGAAAGAGTAGATGGTTGACTGTGCTCTCAAAGTCCTCCTTAAATTGTTTCAAATTAGGACTTGTCTTATGGATAGTTAGACAAGATAGATTATATTTTTATTCAAAAACATTTACAAGCACCTGCTAGAATATGTGTGAATGTGGCGGTGCATAGTCTCCTGTGTGTATATATATATATATGAGTACACACACAGATTTATACAAAAACAAATAAAGTTCTTTTGCTCAAGAAATTTATAGTTTAGTAGATTAAGCAGCCACTTATATGATGTGTTTGAGGGGGCATCAAGGAAGGCATCTAAAATCCAACTCTGTCACTTTATTTTAGTGTTATATTTTCATTCTTTCAGAATTTTGAGTCAAAACATATTTTAAAAAATGTAGTCGGTTAATATATTTAAAAAATGATAACCAGACTGTGACAAATGTGACATGGAATGAAACAGACTGGGACAAAAAGACGTGAAGGACCATAGAAAATACTGAAAAAAATGTGACAGTCCAAAGATACATTTTTTTTTCAAGGACTGTCCAAACTCAGCCTTTCTATGATAGTCAAAAATGTGTCTAATGATTTTTAGTGTAAAAATAGCACCACTAAAATCAGAGCAAGGTGTTACTTAGATTAAATTTAGAGATTTAATCTCACATAAGACAGACAATTTCACTCACGTGTAACTGCCCGCTTGGCCATTTTGCAAATGCATCATAAACAAGAAACTAGAAAGAGAAGAGAGGGAATGCAAAACCACCTCTGGAGAAAAAAAAAACTGAAGATAGATTCACTTTATAGTGATAGTCAGTTGATTACACAATCTTTAGGTATAGAAAAGAGCACATGGCTTGAACGTATTCTCCGTTTTGGAAACAAAGTATGTTTTGCCTCTTGATGAATGGCAAAAAAGATAAACTTCAGTCAGAAAAATATGGGTTTAGAAAATGGTTCTGCTAATACTTTGTCTAAGGGAAATTCACCTCACCTATGTGAGCCTTTACAGGGAGGATAATAATACATTCCTTGAGGACTAGCTGTAGGATTAAGAAACAACCTAAATTTAATAACATAATAACTATCTCGGGGAAGTGAAACACTAAAATTTCCGTGGAATTAATCTCCTGTAATATTACTAGACAGCAAAATTCCTGTCTTCTAAATACAGCAAAATAACACTCTTAGCAAGACGTAATAAAGAAACAATGAACATAAAATACTTTATAACACAAAAATCAAATATAACTGTTAATGACGTTTGGAGACTGAGAATCCTAAGGCTTCCTCAGCGTGTAAAGTGCCTGCGCTTTCCTTCACATCTGCAGGTTGTATTCCTCTCCCGGCTGGCACGGACGATTGTGGTGCACGCTTCCTGCCATCCTGCTCTGTGGTCCGCTGCTTGCGCTCACTTCCGTCCCTCACCTGACTCACGTCAGACAGACCGTCAAGATGCAGCAGGGCTGCCGGGAGAACTTCCGGTCAAGTAACATTTTGTTTTTTCAAAACACTTAACCCCCATTCCCAGTAGTTATTTCATTTCTCAAAAGCCTCATTAATAATTTTAAAATCAGTATATTATTATCAAATAACTCTGCATTTAATAGTTTAGTTTTACATTCTTAACAGTCTAAGCATTTTTTAAATTTACATTAGTGAAAAAAGCACTTACATCTAATTGTACAGTGACATTCTGTAATTTGTACCTGTAGATTTTGAAAATAGATTTAATGTGTGTAAGTATCCTAAAGAGAGTCTCACTATGCTATAATTTAAAAGAATAATTTTAGTATAGCAATACTCTATTAGGATGAGAGGCTTGAAAATATGAATAAAAGAATTGCTAAAATTAAATTATCATTCTATAATATGGCAAAATAAAGCATCTGACTTACAAACTTTTTAGAAAATTACATGTGCAAAATTTCCTGGAGGGAACTAAAAAACGACAGGTTACCAGGCTCATGATGTTGATTAGGTGGAGATTTCCAAGCATGAGTTTATAAGTGAGATGCCCAATAAATAAGGTGACACATAAATTATTGAAACTATTGGTTCAGTTATTGGTTACCAAATTTACCTCATCGCAGATGGGAAAAAATCATGTGAAATAAAAAGGATACTTAGGTACCTGATGAGCTGACTTTTGAAGAATGTTTGAGAGCTAAACACAGAGAGAGTAACTATTTGAGGATGTCCCATATTCTTATAAGCTTGGATAGAGAATATTAGTTTGGCTTTTGGAGATTTCTAGCATTACAGATGACTATCATTACTAATTGACTATATAATTCCTGTGATTTTAGTAAGGCTTGCTTTCAGCTAAAATAATAAAATTTATTTTTAATCTAGAAGTTTCCCTAAAGAGACTTGGCCAAGTGTGAAAAAAGCATGGCTTTATTAATGAGCTTATAGTGACTTACTTTGACTAATCAATAGTTAATATTGTTCCACATCAGGAGTAGATCTCATTCTCTTGATGTCCAGTAATATGATTTAGTAGCTATACTCTGGAACATACAGATTTTTATACTATTTTATTTTGTGTCAGTTTTTTAAAAACTGTTAATGTTCCTGCAAAATAGATATAACATAATACAGATCATAATTCTGAAGATGAGATAAAAAAATGAACACAGCAGCAAGATTGCTTTTAATTTCATCATTTTTTCAAGATCAAGAGAGAAAGTCTATTTTTTATCCTAACTTTTCCTTCTGAATTCCATGAAAACAGGCTGTGCCCAAATGTAAAGAAATCATGTGACATAGAAGAAAGACTCAAGCCAAAGTGGAAATCCTGGTTTGCCATTTATTGATCCTATGATCTTAGAAACATTATTTAAACTCTTTAAGCCTTTTTTTTTCCTCCAAAGAGAATCAATATTACTCACATTTCTCTGACTCTGTGAAAATAAATAAAGTTGTTTAAATGCTGTGTAATATGCAAAGTATATTTATTCATCCTATAGAGTTGTTATAGCTATGCAATAAATGAGGTAACTATAACAGTTCCGAAAAAAAAAAGTTACTCAGTAAATGGCTATGCAAAAATGTTGTAATACTTTTCCTTGTTGATGGAGCTCCAAGGCAAAACAAGCATTTTGAGTAGAAAGACTCAATGTATAAAAATGGAGCGTTTTCAGGGCCAGCCTGGTGGCATAGTGGTCAAGTTCACATACTCTGCTTTGGTAGCCTGGGGTTTGCAGGTTCGGATCCTGGGCTCAGACCTACACACTGCTCATCAAGCCATGCTCTGGCAGCATCCCACATACAAAATAGAAGAGGATTGGCACAGACGTTAGCTTAGGGACACTCTTCCTCAAGCAAAAAGAGGAAAATGGGCAACAGACGTTAGCTCAGGGCCAATCTTCTTCACCAAAAAAAGGAAGTGTTTTTAAACCAAAGCATTCTTCTGAAGAGTCTATCCATTAGGTACCATTTGTGAGATCCTTGGAACTGCCCAAGGCTCTGGCCAATCATAGTTAGTTTCTCTTGTGTATTATCGAAGAACCCTAAACTTTAATTTTAAAATATAATTTACTAAGGAAAAATTTTGCAGATGATCTTACTCTTTTCCCAACTAATAATTCACATACAAGGAAGAGCAGACTGCTGAACATAATCTGTGTTCTTAAGATCTGCACACAGACCCTCTGGACAATCAAGCAAAAACAACTTAAAATTTCCTTGTGAAAAAGAAAATCTTATATGTAGTCTATAAAACTAATACAAATATTAAAAAATTTTCAATAGTGATCAATTCATATTTTGCTTTTGCTTTAAATTTTCATAAGAATGCAAAGAAATATGAATGCAGAACTTCTGCTTCTAACTAATATTAGAATAAGCATCTGGAGGCAACCCTCCCATTGAGAACAGAAAGACTAGATAAAATATTTCTAAAAATCTGCTTCAGTAGATCAGAGAATAAAAAGGCAATGAGGACTCACACAGCCACAATTCAGAAAGATGGATCCCCAGACTGATGGTTGTATAGGAGGGTTTAACACTTTTGCGCTAGAGGCATCTGCTGAAAGGTAAGCAGCTAACAATCTGAGAAAAACTTCTAAAGTCTCCAAACTGGGGGGATCAATGCTGAATTCCAGTGTCTGTCAACAGAGAATGTTTTAGTAAACATGCTCATAAGCACTCTCTGAAATAGGACTCTGAGACACTGTTATCCAAGAATGAAGGGAAGCTGGAAGTGGACTCTCCCTAGCAGATGCTCAAGCCTAGCTTAAAAACATCAAAAACCCTGAGCACAATTAAGTTATTTTGGATGGTGAATGTCCTAGCCATACTCCAGGAGCAAGTATAAATCATATCCAGAAGCATCGATGATTACTCTGATGTTTCATATCAATGATTGATACTCAATCAAAATTACCTGTAAACATATTTAAAAAAACAAACGAATGAAAACCAAGTGAAACAAGAGTCAGTAGAAATACAGTCTCAGGGTAGTAGAGATGCATACTATAACTGTATCTTATTTTCTTGTTTCAAAAGACAAACAAGAAAGCTGAAAATGTTGTCAGGAAACTGAAAACTACAAAAAACAAAATAGAAACTCCAAAACTAAAAATTATAGTAAATTGTGTTAGGAACTCAGTGGAGGGTTTATTAGTAGTTTAAACATAACTAAAGAGAGAGTTCATAAACCAGAAGATAAATCAAAAGGAAATCTCCAGAATGAAATCCTAAGACTTTGATGACCTTACTGTCCATTGCCAAATTTCTTCTGTGGTCAAAGAACAATGTAACAGAACATAAGAAAAAATAGAACAAATATAATATGATTACTGGCCTACGTACAGTCATACACAAGGAGAAAGATAAAAATCCAAATATACATACATGCCACAGTGTCTGTTTTTAATAATGAATTGCCTTCATGACTCAACTGGTATGGAATATTTTTCTCCAGGATTATATTATCAACAGGTATGTGAGAATTATCTAGAATTTCAAACATGCCGTGGCATTTGACATCTTGAAGGAGATTTGTGTTGACTTTCTGTTCATTTGCTTGCTTACTCCACTAGACTACAATCCCCTTGGGGACAAGGCTTTCCCTGTCTTCTTTCCAGTTACATCTTCTACACTTTGCCACATCCCTATCAGATAATAGACTCACAATGAAATTGAATAAATAAATGTTTAAATGAATCAATTAACAAAATCAATCAGTGTGAAAAATATATTCTCTAAGTTATTATCTTTCTTCTGGTTCTTGTCTAATTTCAAATCTATTACTGAGACTACTCAGCATCATGTTTAGTCTTGAGCTCTAAACAGAGAGGTAATTAGGAAAATAGTTGTTCATATATATGACATCATTTTGGTCCCGTTGACTCATGTAACCTGTCAGACAGAGCAGGAGAAATTTTACACTTGATCTATATTTCCAAATACATGCCATTAAAAAAAACCTTATACAATAGCAGACAGCTACTTTACCATAAACCAATACAAGATCTTATTAACTAAAAATAATAGAACAAATTGAAATCTGAAGGTGCCAATGGAAATAGAAAGTAACTAAAATTATAGTATTAATTATATTAACACCAGCTTAAACTATTAAATAGAATATAGGAACTTCCTGAATCACACCTAAACTTACCACTGTCTATGCTGTGGAAACCTGCTCTTTGCACTTCCTTGTACCGTTGGGCCTGAAGAGCATGGTAAGAATCTACTCTGACTCATGGTCATTGAGCCTCCTTTAGGCTCTTTTCTTTACTACTCGCTCATTCCAAGTCCCAGCAGGTTTTGTAATAGATGACAAGTTTAAGCATGACTGTCCATATATTTGGTTAATTCATTATTTTAAACTCAAAAGATTGTTTCACAAACTTCTGTGATCCTCTTTAATAAATGACAGACCATGAATATGGTTGAACTCTATTATATTTGAATGACCTATTAAGAAATTGCTCTAGTTTCTATTGCTGTATAAAAGCTCACCCCAAAACTTAGTTTTATGAATTGACCGAGCTCAGCTGTGTGATTCTTGCTTGGGGATACAACTGTGGTTACAGACAGATGGCACCTGGGAATGGAGTCATCTGAAGGCTCCACTGGGCTCCATGTCCAGGACGGCTTTTTCCCTTTCAGGTCTGGTGCCTCAGCTGAGAAGACCAGAATGCTGCGAAGAGACTGGCATCTCTGTCTCTTCAGGAGGCCACTCCACTTGGTAGGTTGGGCTTACTCAAAGCATGGCAGTCTCAGGATAGTCAGTCTTCTTGCATGATGGCTGGCTTCCCCAAGAGTGGTCCTTCTAAGAGAGAAGGGAGGAAGCTACTAGGCTTCTTGTGATCTTGTCTTTAAAGTCACAGAGTCACTTCCACCACATTCTATTGATTATGCAGGGCCTGTTTATTTCAACACAGGAGAGGACTACACAAAGGTATTAATGCCAAGAGGCATGGCTTACTGGGACCACCTTTGAAGAAGTCCTGCCATCTTTCATACCCTCTTGAGTGAAGAAAAACAAAGACACCATTTACAAGAAATGTGTTTTTGCCTTTGCCTCAATGTTTTCTTATGCCTTTAACTTTGTGTCCGTGTGTGTGTGTGTGTGTGTGTGTGTGTGTGTGTGAGGAAGATTGACCCTGAGCTAACATCTGTTCCAATCTCCTTCTATTTTATGTGGGATGCCACCATAGTGTGGCTTGACTAGCAATGGTAGGTCAATGCCCAGGATCTGAACCTGCGAATCCCAGGCCACTGAAACAAAGTGCAGGAACTTAACCACTACACCACCAGGCCAGCCCCTGCCTTTAATTTTTAAACCATGGATTGAACACCACACTCTATCATATATCACAAAGAGCAACTTTCACACTAGGCACTAGGTATGCTATGCAATAGAGACACTCTTTGTGGTCATCTTTAGTTTATACTTGTTGTTCTGTTTAGCACACTCATTTCTGGAAAGGTTCATGGTATCTTAATTAAAATGCCATATGTAACTCAAAGTGGTTCATGATATACTTACTGAATACCTCCTGTATGCTAAGTGCTGGGGATACCCCAGGTAAGAAAATGCTATGTTATCCTCAGAGAGCTTAGGACAAGGACAGGCAGAGCACGTAGTTTCCACATTTCAATTTCCCCTTGCACAGATTCTCATGTAGTTCATCCAAAATTCTTTTTCTCAGATCCTCACATTTTATTTGAAATCTCCCTCATGCTGAAAAGAAACTGTCTTTCGGATTCCAAAAAGAGTTTAGCAAATGAAACAGTACAAGTGATAAATGTTAACTGTTATTCCTTCTTTCTGTCCCCTATATGATTTCAGTTGGGATTTATTAAGAGAAGATGTATTTCTTCTGCTGGGTCACGAAGAACATTTTTTTATCTGTATCCTCCAAGGAAGCTCATGGCGAAATAGATAAAATGTCAGAAATAATTAAGAAAAATGCAGGGGAATCCAACAACCTAAAATTACACCTTTTGGTGATGCCTAGTTTTCATCTCCTTGGTCCCTTGACAGATATAAACTCCAACCTATCACATCCTTTAGATGATGGTGTGTTAAATCACTGAGGATGAACTCACGGTGCTGCAAATGGGAGGATGAGAAAGAAAGTCTCTTAGAACGCAGAGGTCATGGGATCTAGGAGGTCAATATACACTATGCAATAAATATACGATCTAGAATCTTTCAGAATTGTGTCAATCTCTCATCATTTTCACTAGTATCAATTGTACTTCTATTTTATTACTTTTTAACCTACTATTTTCTTTAACCACAAAAATTATTTTTTAAACCTTTGTTTCAGTTTTCCCCCTTACCTTTCATTAAGTGTTTAGATTACTATGGCAGCAAAACCAACATAGAGAGAAAGTGGACCGCCTGTATCAGAAATGTGGTGCCTCACAATCATGGGGTTCTCCTTGAAAACACCAGCACGCATTTTCCTATCTCACTTGGAATACTCTTCCTCTAAATATACAAACTAATTTTAATGAAATGCACCTAAGAATCAGTTTTTCCTGATTGGCAGTAACAAGTAGATATGGATCATTTGTTACTATTCTATTAATTATTTGAAGCACATTCTTTGAAAAAGTAAACAAAATACCTGTAACTACAATAATTTGCCTATCAAAACTTTTGATTACTCATTACTAGTGGTAGCTACAATAGAGCAGATAAAGCTTTTAAGTATACAGTGAGCAAGTTGAGGAAGCTGCCCACAATAAACATAAATTTAGCTCCAATCTTCCAAGCCGTGCATTTTAGACAAGGCAAGACTAACCCTGTCTTTGGATGGGCAAGCATGTCTAATTCTGGGGAATGATATTAGATATTTAATTCTCCATATTAGCTGTATAAATACTAAAGGTCTCTATCTGGCCGTAGCTTTCCTTCTCTGAGAAACTTGGATGGGGAAGAAGTTATTGGCATTCAGGCTTCTAAGGAGGCCAACAAGGCTAAGGCCTTCTCTGAATAGCTAAAAATTCCAATCAATGAAATCTAAAATAACAATATTTTATTGTTTCTAACACGTAAAAGATGTAGTATTTATTTACAAATACACTTTGTATACATCCTATAATATCTTGGATACTTCACAAAAATTCTCATAAGTGAGAAATTAAAAACTATATCCTTGTATCTAGAAAAATATATTTTGGATACATAACTAAGAATATATTTGCAATTAGAAAATCTACTTTGAGGTAATCAAGACCACATTATGGATTCAACATGTCCACCTTCAAATTTTTAATTCAAGTTTTCACTTGGCAACCATGAGATGTAAAAACACTCGGAACATTTTAAACTAAATATATTTTAAATGATTTAAACTAAATGCCTTTAAAAGGCATTTTGGACATTTATTATATATGTGTACTTTAAATAATAATTTATTTTAAAATGTATTTTTGAAAGTTGATTTTCTGTATATGTAAATATGTACACATATGTAAATATTAAGCTTTCTGTTTTATATGCATAAAATTCAATAAATATACTGCTATTTGCTATTTTTTGACAGTAACAATTGCATATACTTAAGGTGCACAATTTGGTGATTTGATATATATATATATATAACACGAAATAATCACCATATTCAAGCTAATTAACATATTCATCACTTCGGATAGTTACCACTTTTTTTATGTGCTGACAGTATTTAAGGTTTACTCTCTTAGCAAGTTTCAAGCATAAAATATTGTTAACTATAGTCACATTGTTGTTCATTGGATCTCCAGAACTTACTCATTTTGCATAACTGAATCTTTTTACCCCTTGATAAACATCTCCCCATTACCCCCCCAGCCCATGGCAGCCACCATTCTTCTCTCTTCTTATATGAGTTTGACTATTTTAGATTCTACATATGAGTGAGATCGTGCAATACTTGCCTTTCTGCATCTGATTATTTCACTTAGCCTAATGTCTGCCACATTCATCAATGTTTTCATAAATGGCAGGATTTCCTTCTTTTTAAAAGTTGAATAATATTCCATTGTATGTATAAAAATTCCATTTGAATTTATATATTCATATATTTATATATGTATATGCATATATATGCATGCCTCATTTTCTTTATGACATTTTCTTTATCTATTTCCCTGTTGTTGGATATTTAGGTTGTTTCCATGTCTTGGCTGTTAGGAATGATGCTGTAATGAACATGGGAGTGCGGGTATCTCTGAGATACTCATTTTGCTTCCTCTGGATATATTCCCAGAAGTGGGATTGCTGGATCATATGGTAGTTACATTTTTAATTTTTTGAAGAAACTCCACCCTGTTTTCCATTATGTGTGTACCACTTTACATTCCCACCAGCAGAGTGCAAGGATTTCCCTTTCCTCCCCCACTTGCTACCTCTTGTTTTGTTGATGTTCTAACAAGTTCTAGCAAGTGTGAGGTGATATTTCATCGTGGTTTTGATTTGCATTTCTCTGATAATTAGAGATGTTGAGTATCTTTTCATGCACCTATTGATCATTTGGATGTCTTCTTTGGAAAAATGTCTATTCAGTTCCTCTGCCCATTTTCAAATCAGATTTATTTTTTGTTATTGTGCTATATAAGTTCTTTATATATTTTGGATATTAATCCCTTATCTGATATATGGTTTGCAAAAATTTTCTCTCATTCTGTAGGTTCTTTTCATTTTGTTAATTGTTTCTTTTGCTGTGCAGAAGCTTTTAAGTTTGATGTAGTTCCCATGTCTGTACTTTTGGTGTCATATCCAAAGAGTCATCACCAGGATCAATGTCAAGGAGCTGTTTCCCTACGTTTTCTTCTAGTAGTCTTATGGTTTCAGGACTTAATGCTTAACTCTTTAATTCATGTTGAGTTGATTTTTGTACATGGTGTAAGAGTCCAATTTCATTCTTCTGCATGGAATACCCAGTTTTCCCAATACTATTTATTGAAGAGACTAACCCTTTGTAGATTCTTGGCACACTTGTCAAAGATCAATTAACCAGAGATACGTAGATTTATTTCTGGACTCTTTTTTATTCTGTTCCATTGGTCTATATGTCTGTTTTTAATCCAGTACCATATTGCTTTGAATGATGTAACTTTGTAACATATTTTCAAATTAGGAAATGTGATGCCTCCAGTTTTATTGTTCTCGTTCAAGATTGCTTTAGCTATTCAGAGTCTTTTGTGGTTTCATATGAATTTTAGGAGTGTTTTTACTACTTCTGTAAATGACATCAGGACTTTGATGGGGATTGTAGTGAATCTGTAGATCACTTTGGGTTGTATGAACATTTTAACAGTGTTAATTTTTCCAATTAGTGAACGCAGAATATCTTTCTATTTATCTGTGTCTTCTTTAATTTCCTCATCAGTGTTTTATAATTTTCAGCATACAAATCTTTCACCCATTTGGTTAACTTTATTCCTAAGTTTTTATTCTTTTTGTTGTTAATGTGTATGGGATTGTCTTCTTAATTTCCATTTCAGATAGTCCATTGTTTCTGTATAGAACTTTAATTGATTCTTGTATGTTGAATTTGGTCGTCTAGTGTTTTATTAAAGATTTATGCATCTATGTTCATCAGGGATATCAATCTGAGATTTTCTTTTCTTGTAGTGTCTTTGGTATCAGGGTGATTCTGACTTCATAAAATGAGTTTAGAATTGTTCCCTCTTGTATATTTTGGAAGAGTTTAAGAAGGGTTGATATTACTTCTTCTTTGAATGGGTGGTAGAATTCACCCATGAAGCCATCAGATTCTGGGCTTTTCTTTATTGGGAGATTTTTAATTACTAATTAAATCTTTTATTTTGTTATTCATCTATTCAGGTTTTCTATTTCTTCTTGATTATGTCTTGGTAGGTTGTACGTTTCTAGGAGATTATCCATTTCTTCTAGGTTATTCAATTTGTTAGCATATGGTTGTATGTAATAGTCCTTTATAACCCTTTTAATTTCTGAGATATTCATTGTAATGTCTCCTTTTTCACTTATGATTTTATTTACTTGAATATTCTCGCTTTCTTAATTAGTCTAGTTAAGGGTTTGTCAATTTTGTTTATCTTTCAAAAAACCGACTCTTAGTTCTGTTGTTTTTTTTCTGTTGCTTTTTGTTCTCTATTTGATTTATTTATGCTCTAATCTTTATTATATTCTTCTGCTAACTTTGGGCTTAATTTTTCTTCTTTTTCTAGTTACTTCAGGTCTAAATTTAGGTTGTTTACTTGAGACTTTCTTTCTTAATATAGGCATTTACTGCTATCAACTTCCCTCTTAAAACAGCTTTTGCATCATCCCGTAGGCTTTTTTTATGTTGCGTTTTTATTTTTATTTGTCTTCAGATACCTTTTAATTTCTCTTTTGATTTCTTCTTTGATCCAGTGGTTGTTCGAGAGTATGTTGTTCATTTTCACGTATGTGTTAGTTTTTCCATCATCTTGCACTTATTGATTTCTAGTTCCATTCCATTGTGGTCAGAAAAGATACTTGGAATGATTTCCACCTTCTTAAATTTAGGTAAGATTTGTTTTGTGACTTAACATGTGATCTATCCTGGAGAATGCTCTGTGTGCTTGGGAAGAATGCATATTCTTCTACTGTTGGGTGGCAAAGTTCTGGGTGTTAGTTCCATTTGGTCTATAGTGTTTTTCAAGTCAATTGTTTCTTTATTGATTTTCTGTCTAGATGTTCCACCTATTATTGTAAGTGCAGTATTGAAGTCTCCTACTATTATTGTATTGCTGCCAATTTCTGCTTTCAGATCTGTCCATATTCACTTTATATATTTAAGTGCTCTGATGTTGGAGTGTATACATTTATAACATTATATCTTTTGATTGAATTGATTCTTTTATCATTATATAATGACCTTCTTTGTCTCTAGAGACAGTGTTAAACTTAAAGTCTGTTTTGTTTGATGTAAGTATAGACACTTCCTCCTTTATTTAAATTACCATTTGTATGAAACACCTTTTTCCATCCCTTCACTTTCAGTCTATGTGTGTCTTTAATTCTAAAGTGAGTTTTTATAGACAGCATACCAATGAATTTTATTTTTTTATCCATTCAGCCACTCTATGCTTTTTGATACATGAAGAGCTACTATTATCCCTTTTTTCATTGTTTTCTGTTTGTCTTATAGTTGTTTTGTCCCTCTCTTTCTCTCTTGCTGCCTTCCTTTGTTATGTTTTTTTTTTTTTTGTAGTGATTTGCTCTAGTTTTTTTCTCTTTATCTTTTGAGTGTCTATTAAAGGTTTTTTCTTGTGGTTGTCTCAAGGTTTGCATAAAATATCTTGTAGTTATAACCTTCCATTTTAGCTTAATAGCAACTTAACTTCAATCATCTCCAAAAATGCTATCCTTTATTCCCTCCTGCACACATTTTGTATTTTGGTAGTCAAAGTTTACTTCTTTTTATATTGTGTATCCACCAGCAAATTTTTATTTATTACCTTTTTTATTTGGGTTAAAAGTAATTTACATATCATGTTTCCAGTGTTACATTAATCTGTATATGACTATATATTTACCTTTAATTGCAAGATTTATATTTTCATATACTTTTGTGCTGTTGATTAGTGTGTTTTCATTTCAGTCTGAAGAACTCTCTTAAGCATTTCTTTTTTTTTTTTTTAAGATTGGCACCTGAGCTAACATCTGTTGCCAATCTTTTTTTGTTCTTTTTCCCAAAGCCCCCCAGTATGTAATTGTATATGCTAGTTTTAGGTCCTTCTAGTTGTGCTAAATGGGATGCCGACTCAGCATGGCTTGATGAGTGGTGCTAGATCCATGCCCAGGATCCAAACTGGCAAAACCCTGGGCAGGTGAGCTGGAGTGCGTGTACTTAACCACACTGCCACAGGGGTGGCCCCCTCAAGCGTTTCTTATGGGGCACTTCTAGTGGCGACAAATTCCTTCAGTTTTTGTTTGTCTGGGGATATCTTTATCTTTCCTTCATTTTTAAAGGATAATTTTAAAGGTATAATAATCTTGGTTGGCGTTTTTTTCTCTCAGTGCTTTGAATATATCATCTCACACTCTCCTGGTTTATAAGGTTTCTACTGAGACATCTGCTGATAGGCATATCATGTTTCCCTTTATGTTATGAGTTGCTTTTCTCTTGTTGCTTTCAAAATTTTCTCTTTGTCTTTGACTTTTATTGATTTAATTAAAATGTGTCTCAATGTAGGTCTCTTTAGTTTCAACTTAGTTGGGTTCCCTGGGACTTCATTAATCTGAATGTCCATTTTCCTCGCAAGATTTGGGAAGTTTTCATCCACTATTCCTTCAAATAAGCTTTCTACCCCTTTTTTCATTCTCTCTTCTTTCTGGGACTCCCTAATGTGTATGTTGATTGTTTCCCACAAATCCTATAGTCTTTCTTCACTTTTTTCATTCTTTTTTTCTTTTTTCTCGTCTGACTGGATAATTTTAAATAACTTGTCTTTGAGTTCACAAATTCTTTTTTCTGCTTGATTGGTTTTGCTTTTGAAGCTCTCTATTGTATTTTTTATTTCATTCACTGTATTCTTCAGCACCAGAATTTCTGTTTCATTCTTTTTTATGATCAACCTCTTTGTTGAACTTCTTATTTTGTTCATGTATTGATTTCCTGATTTTGTTGAGTTGTCTATCTGTGTTCTCTTGTGTCTCACTGAGCTTCCTTAAAACAATTATTTTGAATTCTTTGTCACAAAATTTTGTAGGTCTTCAGTTCTTCAATTTCAGTTACTGGAAAATTATTGTGTTCCTTTGACCATGTCACATATCCTTGATTTTTTATGTTTCTCATATCCTTGCATTGACATCTGTACATTTAAGGGAGCAGTCTCCTCTTCCAGACTTTATGGACTGACTTTGGTGGGGAAAGACCTTCATTTATGGGTGGATATGAGGGCACAGGCTGGGTGGGGTGTGGGGGGCCTCTTGCTCCGTGGGGTCTCAGCAGTGGTTCTCAGTTTGGGGAGGGAGCAGTGGCATGGTCCCTGTAGAGCTTTGTCACCTGAGAACAGCATCAGTGAAAACAGGAGGTCTTCAGTCACCAAGGCTGTGGGTGTTTGCAGCAGTGATGAAGGCTGCTGGGGTCTTCCTGGTCTCCTTTTTCCCTGCAAGGGGAAGTCATGGCTGAGGGGCTCTCTCTTGGCATTGAGTCTGGCATGCAAGTGTATATGCAGTGGCAATAGCACCAGGATCCAGGCTGCATGTGTGCTTGCTGCAAAGGTGGCATTGGTATCCAGGGTGCAATCATGTGTTGAGCAGCCAGGAAGTCAGAGTCCAGGATGTGAAAGTATTTGCAGGAGGAGGTGTGTGTCCGTTCCAGCCCCAGGTGTGGGGATGGGGTACAGCAGCAGCTCCTTCTATGGGAGAGGTTTACTACTTACTCTCTCTTTGAAGGGGTTGGGCAAAGTAGCACAGACTTTGGGTAGCTCCTTCAGGTGGGCTCAGCATCAGGGAAGACTGCAGGGGTCCTTAATAATGAATGCTGCAGGTTTCTGTTGTGGTGGCAAGGGCTGCTAGGGTCTTCCTGCTCTCTTTTTCTCCCATGGGAGAAGGTCACAGGGAGGGGATCCTTCTTGGTGCTGAGCTGTGCCAGACTAAGGGATGAAATGACACAGGCAAAAATCTTCCTATGCTTGTCTAAGAGGCCATCCTGGGTTTCTGTGCTTCCCAGTGTTTCTGCAGCTCTCCTGTTACACCCCAGAATCTCCCAAAGCTATTTTCATTGGCATGTAGTTGTTTACTCATGTTTTTTGTGGTTTTTGTTAGGGAGACAAGCATTGGGACCTCTTAGTCTGCCATCTTGCTAATGTCCCTCCCCAATATACTGCTATTAATATTGAATTGATGATAAATGCCAATATTCTGCCAGGTTGTTAAGGTTACAGTTAAATATACATATCAGTATTTGCCATTTTTGTTGATTTTACTTTGCCTATTTCTCTGCTATGGGAGGTAGGGGAGGTCAGGGAGTCCAGATATCCTAAAAAGCAAATTCCAAATGAGCCACCGCCTGAGCATATAGTGAAAGGAAATGCTTGCTTGACAACTGGAACAAAATTCATGTTCTCAAACCCTGACTCTTCTACTCAAGGCACATTTTAGTTCAGCAGTTTTCAAATATACTGGGATACTAAAAGTCAGATCTCTTATTACCAGTGGAAATTTTTCAGCTGAACGTTTTTTTCCCCTTATTTATGAGTTGTGTCCCTTGAATTGTATTTTTACTTTGGATACTTGGACCATACAGCAAGACCTTCCATTATCCTGACTGAACAAGTTTCAATATACTTAAATAGCAATTTAATCTGTAAATGAAAGTGTTTGCAAAAGAAAATTTTTAAATTTTGTCTTCTGTGTTTTATTCCAACATGCTTATTAATGCCAATATTTAAATCTTTCCCCCAATTTGAAGATGTAATATAAATTCTTTGTAAAAAATTTGTAAAATGTAGAGAAATTAAAGAAAAAATTATCTGAAAATCCATCAGTGTTATTTTGTTACATTTTATCCTAATCTTTTTCTCATGCATATTTTGGGATGGTGCTGTATTTTTCCTCTTTTTGCCACTTATTCTTTCCCTGAGGAATGTGTTGCTTAATGGTTTATCCTATCACTATAATAGTTTGTAATATAATATAATGTATATATAATGTATAGCGTATACAGTGGCAGTATTACTATTGTACTCATAATGTATTTCAACTATTGTACTATAGTTAATTTGTACTATTGTACTATTTTTTATTTAAAGTATTGTGAAACAATTAAATATAAATCCTTTTCTGTGTCTCTGATTATTTCCTCAGAATAGCATTCTTATAAGTGAAATGCTGGATCAAACAGTGTGCCATTTTGCAGTTTTCCTTACATGTTGTCAAATTATTCTCTAGAGTCTAGAACAAATCTAGAGTCTGAAATGTTTTCACCAACTTATGCTCCTTCCATCAAAGTAAGAAAGCTCCCATATCATCACAACTATCCAACATTGGGATTTGCCAGGAGAATAGTCTCAGTGGGAGAATTTGAAATTCATTTCTTTATTAGTGAGGTAGAATATATTTTTGTACTTTATTGAATATTTATATTGACTTTTAAGTTAATTATATACACTCAGCTCTTATCCTCTTCTTTGTGATGTGTTTTAATTTTCCTTTTTAATATCAAAATTTTTTTTTAATTTGGTGGAAGTCAAATTACATTTCCCTCCTGCTAGTTCCTTATTTCATCTTTATGTTTTGGCAATCCTTCTCAAACCCAAAATTAGAAAAAAATGCTCTCTATAGTTTCTTCTGAGTGCTTCATGGTTTTGTTACATTTAACTTATGTGATTTATTTTAATGATTGGTTAGAGAAGAAGACCTCAACTGGGCCATTGCATTTATTTCATTTAACTACCATACTAATTCCATGAGATAGATTTCATTAATCTTAACAGAAAACTGAGACATATATAGATGTTATTACACATGGTAAAACATATACTAAGTGGTGTGTTTAACTGTTATAATCCACATCAGCATGAAAGTCTCCTCAGCAGCTTTATTGATGTAAATTAGCTTTCCAGGAGAATTTCCTAGAATGCTGCCTCATCAGATTTGATTATGGGACTTTCCGATTATTTAGTTCCATTCTTTGCATCACACCACCAAGATGCTTCCTTTACCTCTGATGAACTTCATGAAAGGACTGCCCCACTATGTACCACTTTTCACTAGAGACTGGTATTGCCATGTCCCCTCTGGTATCAAACACTGATGTTTTCTTATCTACTTCTTTCAAGTATAAAACAGGTCTTTGTCCTTTATTTCACATAGGCTGAGGAGAGCAAAGATCAGAAGATAATTTTTCATGAAACTTTACTGAAGGTTTAGAAATAATGAAAGGGAAGTCTGAAATAGAGAACCATGGTGCACAAGTCCAGATGCTCTCGCTGGAATGACCCTGGACTTCAAGAATCCGGAGGCATTGAGCCCTGACTACTAGAAGAGGCAGCTCAACTTTACCACCTGAAGAGGCAGCTTACCTCCAAGACTACTACCACCAGTAGGGCTCCAGGTGTCTCTGTATTTCAGTCTGGACCAAAGTGACTCCTGACCCTAAAAGGAGGAGGTTTTCCATATTCTCACTCACTCACTCACTCTCTTGTTTATTCACTCATTCACGTCTTGAGTCTTGAATTCCTGCCCCAGTGTTGATCTCTCCATAGCATAATTTAAAGTGGGAGTATATATTTCCATCTGAGGAAACTCCAACCCTAGACACACACACACACACACCCAGGTCTGGTCTACCCTGGTCCTATGGCACTGATAAAAGGACCAAATACAGTAGTCCAATATCCTCAAAACTAGGTTAATAAGACAAATAATATATAAATAATACCAGTCATTTAGATGAGGCCGTGCCAAATTTGCTCGGATTTATTTTCATTCTTCTCTAATCAACTATCTAAAATAGTTTGTGATCTATTCTGGCTATCTTAATCTGTATGGAAAAAATAGCCCCCAAATCAGTGACTTTAGAAAAAATTTATTAAGCTGACTAGTTTGTCCATAATTTATGCAGGGCTTGGTGGAGCCAGCTTGTCTCTCCTCTCCATGGCATCAGCAGAGATGTTTTAAGTGCTGGGAAATAGAGTCATCTAAAGGCTTGTTCACTTGCATGTTTGGCAGCTGTTGCTGTTCCTCAGTTGGGGTCTTAGCTGAGGCTACCAGGCAGAAATACTGACAAATAAAAATGGCAAGTAATAGGATATATTGGAATATATGAGGAAGCCATTTGCTGTAAACCTAATTCGGCCTGACCTTGTCTTTCCAAAAGGGCCTGACCGAGGCCATTGAGCATGCATTGTGTGTCTGCTTTAGAGATTCCCTATGGCAAGAGCAAAAGGCCCTTGAGATAAAGGTGCAACTTCCCTCCCCCTCCCAACATTGGCATCTCCTTAAGGATTAAGCATCTTTCCTTAGGCTAGAAGCTGATTGCTGCGCTCACCTGTGACCACCCAGCTCGAGACAATAGACTTGCCTCCTGCTGCGCCCTCCAAGAGAGCAGACCCACTACCTGCTGTGTCCATCAAGTGCTGTGCAGACAGGGCAATCTTGTGACTATTGTGGGAGGGACACTTCAATCATATGTGAAACGCCCTCTTTGAGGGTATATAACCACCCTTATACCCCCACTTCTTTGGAGTGCTCTGTTCCTTTGTGGAAAGACTCTCCCGGGTTATAATCCTAAGATTTAAGCTCAGAATAAACTCACCCAAATTTTCGTTTATAGATTGGTTATGGATTATTTTCGTCGACAATACATACACATGATGTTGTGACGTGGCCTTGGATTCCTCAGAAAATTTTGTTTGGGTTCAAAGGGTGAGTATCCCAGGAGACAGAGAGCCAAGTGGAAGCCATATTACTTTATGACCTCACATTAAAAAATCATGTAGCATCATTTTCACTACATTTTATTAAACCAAAACAACGCAAAGTTCCATCCAGTTTCAAAGAGATGAGAAATAGATGGTACTTCTTGATGGAGGGATGTCAAGGCTCTGGAAAATCCTGTGGGGCTAGAAATATTACCGTGGCTGATTTTATAGAATACAATCTGCCACAGTCTTCCTCTGGTTACAAAAATCTACATTCCTCCCACCTGTAAAATAATTCACCTCCTCTCTAAGGCCCCCAAAGTCTCATCCCACTATGGTTTCAGGTTCAGGATCAAAATCTAAATTGTGTTCAGTTGCACATGAGGTTCCTCAGTGTGTGGTTCTCAAGTATCAGCTCCTTGAGAAGAGTTCTTCTCAATTAAAGAAACTGTGAACTAAATAGACAGGTTATCACCCAACACACCCAGCATACAATGGCAGGACACGCATAGAATAACCGCTACGAACTCTCTCATTCAAAAGGGAGTGAAAGGAGAGGCCCAGATTAATCAGTGGTGCACAGAACTCCGAAATCCTGGGACGCACATGTTGACAAGTCCCTTGACTGGTGACTACTTAATGAGGATAAAGGGAGTTAAAGGGACTTTTATTCATCTTTTTATTAACCTCTTAATATTTAAAATGTATAGAGTGAACACACATTTATGGATTAATTTTATAATTATAATGATATAAATATGTTTTAATTTGGAAAAACAGATTAAATGAGGAATTCATATGGCAAAAATAGAATTGATAATACAAATAAAGATTTGAAATCAAAATGATAAATCCAATCTAAGTAGATTACAACATAAATAAACTATGAATACAGTATTAAACCTGCTTATAATTCTAACTTTGCATTTTGAAAATTAGTGTGTGAATATAAGATAAAAGCAAACAGCTGTGGTAGTTATGTTTTTTGCTTTGTTTTACTTTGTACTCTCCCGGAATTTACTAAAGGAAGAAGGAACAAATGAAACCAACATCTTTTGTGGGATATGATAGAAGCTATTTACAACCCTTGAGGATTGTGAAGTTCTGGCTAAGCTTATCCTCGGAACAAATGAAAACTCACCATAAAATTATTAACAGTTAAAAATTTACTTTTATTAACTCAAATGAAAATATTTCTAAAATATAAAATGTCTCTAGACTTTTTAAAGGTAGCCTTGCTCTCCTAGGATTATTAGTTTTATTTTACTCAACATAAATAAAAATATTGTTATACAAGAGAGTGATAAGCTCAAAATCTGTTGAAATATGAAGTTCAAGTTTTCCCTTTATCTATTTCTGAGAAGCAATGATTACTATCCTTATTGAATGGTTAAGTAAAGTGAGAAACAGACTAACAACTCCAACGGAGATATGAAAAGAAAAGTGACGAGGACAAGCACCCGTAAGCCTGTAGGACAATGCCAACCTTGTATTTTGAAAATTAACATGTGGACATAAGAAAAAAACAAAGTATGATGGCCAAAATCATTTTACTTTATCCCCTTCTGGAATCTACTGTAGGCAAAATAAATCATCAGAATGAAAGGCTACTGTAACTTTTGAAACTTTGAATGCTATCAATTTCCACTAATATGCATAGACCAGGTGCTGGAAGTTCCTGTTGTCATTTGCTATTTCTCATTTTGACTTCGAAGCTGGATAACTAAGTTCAGGGCATTGTGAATTAAGCAAAAGTAAATCATTTCAATAAAATAAGTGAAATAAGTCATCTTTGAGCAGGAGCTCCAGAGCTTTTTTCATAAGTAAAAGTCAAATTGAACTTTACCTAATTAGTTTTCTTCTCAGGGGTCTTACTTGCTTGATTCATGTTTTGTACCGTGTTCCAAACAGGTAGTATTGCAAAGCGGTTGGGGCTAGAATTCTGGGTATGGGATCTTGTGATTACATATTTTTGTAAAATATTTGTGGCAGAGTTTTTAAAGCAGCCTTTTGTGGTGAAAGTAGTGACAGTAGGAAATAAACTGGTATTCATCCTTTGAAATTCACTTCCCCAAATGTTTTATTCTGGAAGGGAACTGAAGCCTGCATTTTGTTCCTGAGGTTTCCAAATTCTTTTTTGAAAATCTACCCTCCCAATGACACACTGGAGAGTAATGGTCGGTACATCTTGTTGCAAATGTACATTACTCAACCCTTCCGTGCCCACTGCATATCTTCCAGCCTTGCTTCAAAGAACACTAAAGCAGAAAAACGGCCAACGTGCATGATCCTGGGAAACCTTAAAAACAACAATGGGTAAGATGGTAATTTATGTACTGAATGCCCCTCTGTCCTATTCAGCACATTTTGTAGAGTATCTCATTTTCTAAAGCACTTTGACAGGTCATCTTTAATGAAATCAAAGCTTTTAAGGGGAAAGGACTGATGATATTGCAGCCCTGATATTCTCTCTCTACCAGATGGGCATGGTGTTCGATGCTTAACTTAGCACAGTGTTAGCTGCAAGATGCATGAGTTCCAAAATGATTCTAAGTGTTCATTTAACATGAGGCTTCCTTTGAGAGAAGGCTGCCAGTGGTGCATAATTGTGCCAAATGTGCAGTAGTTTCATAATGTGGGCTGTAATCCACTAGGAGCTAAATCCTGCTATTACTCTCTTTAGGGAGACTTCTAAAATTCTGCTCTTCTTATTGTGAATAGTAACCTGGAGTAGTTAGAGGTTACTGGAAATCTCCTTAAAAAATTGCTGCACATGTGTTGAAGCTCTCTTAATGGAAGTCACAGTAATGTGCTTATCTATCGGGCTATCCCCAGAGCCACAAGATGGGGCTTCCAACATATCATTTCTTCTCCTCTAATAAGTTATTCTTTTATTTTATGTATTATGGCTTGAGTTGTAATATAAATGGATCTTCAAAATTAAATAATCATTGCCTCTTCAAGACTGGACTATTTTTTTCTGTCCTGACAGAGACTCTATTTCCATGGTATTGGTGATACAATGGGATCCGGCTGTATGAAAATGTAGACGTGCAGGAGCACACCTTTCACATGGTGATTTCCATTCACCTTTCACATTTGTGTGTGTGTGAGTGTGTGGGTGTGTGTTTCAGTGTTGAAGTTCACCCATCTAAAGCGCAACCCCAGCAACCGTCTCCCAGAGCACTGCGGCATTCTGTAACTGTTTAGGCAGGAAGGGAAGAGTTCCTTATCGAACTGAACCAACCAGGGGCCTTTAAAGGAAGCAGAATGCAATTACCCAAATGGAAATTTGGCCAGGACACTAGAACTAGTGGCTCTACTCTTCCAGAAAGTAGCAGGACTCTGGTTTTACGTCTTATCTGAAGTTGATGCCTATGGCCGAAAAGTGTCTTGCTTTCATATGCTGCTTTGCAATCCAGAGCTGAAGCTTTCATTTTTGAAAAGACAAACAAACAAACAAAACCCCAGGAATCAGACAGACAGTGGATTGGTGCAACCAGTCTTCACTGGGGTAGTTGTTTTATTTTTTTAAAAGAGAAAAGCAAGGACTGTGTTTTTCTCCTCAGACCAGCTCACAGATCCCTTTCTTACTTCAATGACCAAAAAACATATTGCATCTAAATGCCTATGATTTATCATGAAAATTAACCCTGTCTCTTATCAAAATAAACAAAGATAATTTCATCTGTGTCTTTTCACATAATTTGTATCTAGGGAGAGGACAAGTTAAATGCTTGAAATTGGTAGAGTGTCCATATACCATCAGATAATTAAAATATTAATGAATTTAAATGCAAAGATTGTAGTAAAACAGATTCAAGATAATAATTCAGAATGATCAATATTAATAGAAATAAGCTGCATGGTAGGTGTCTAACGACAGATTGAAGTGGGTCTTCACAATATCTAGTGCAAAAGAATTATTTGACATTATTCAATCGTAATCTAAATATATCTCAATTGATGGAAACAGTATTTTAAAATTTCTAAAAATAGAACAATTTCAGTATTTGTTTCAAATAGACCTAATAAATAGATAATAAATGCATCTTTTAAAAAGAAAAAGGCTTAAAAGCATTTGTAGAAGCCTTAATTATTATAATAAGATTTGGTACTTATTAACTAAGGAAATATTAAAGGAGAGGTAATTCTGATGTTAGTTAAAAGGAACGATAATGTAGTGCAATTTACGAGTGTAATAGTTTTCAGTTTAAGTTTTATGTTTCAAATACCATGCAATTATCCAACTCTCTCTACTTGTGAGAGGAATTTATTTTCTCATTTATCTTTATACTCACAGAACTAATCTCAAAGTTACTTTTAAACAGACTACTCAAGCTTTTCTATTTCCATTTGGGGCAGGGGGTCAGAACACTGTTCTCGTGAGGTCAGGGTCATCCTCATTAATGTTGCTCTGTTCTGAGGCCCCCGATTACGCCTTGCGTTCTGAAAAGCCTCGGGTGCCTGGAAGGAAAAGCAGACGGATCCAGAAAAATCTATCATAGACATAAATGCCCCGACTAATGGCAGGTCAGGACTGCCATTTTCATATACAAAGAATAGCATATTAGTACTCTTCTGCCTCTATAGTCTTCGTAAATTTGTCAAGGATAAAACGAAAAGAAGTTAACATATTTTAATTTAAAAAGTAATGTTCAGGGGCCCGACCGGTGGCGCAACAGTTAAGCGCGTACATTCTGCTTCGACAGACGGGGGTTGCCAGTGTCCCACACAGAAAGTAGAGGAGGATGGGCACTGATGTTAGCTCAGGGCCAGTCTTCCTCAGCAAAAAGAGGAGGATTGGCAGCAGTTAGCTCAGGGCTAATCGTCATCAAAAAAAAAAAAAGTGTAATGTTCCTCCAATCATAAAGGAAGAGGTTTTTTTTTAAAGCATTACATTTATAAGATGGGTCTAATTAAAAATTTTTCACAGAAAACTTAGTGGCCTGAAGAATTCTGATAATGTAATTTTACTTAAATAATGCTCATAATACAATGTCAAATTGGGTAGAAAATTTTATAACAAATATATATTATAACATATAATTATACTGCTATATATTAATATATATTATTTTTATTTAAATATTTCTATTATTAATTGTATAATAGTATATATTATAATATCACATATTAATTGTGAATAAATTAAATATATTACAATATATGATTATAGTATTATAATTCCAAAACTACTATGTATCATATCCCCGAAGGAAACAGTCTTCACAAAGATCAAGACCAACAAACAAAAGGCAGCAGAATCCAGGGACAGGATGAAAGGAGAAAAAGGGAGAAACAGAAGATAGGGGAAGTCAGAAGTGACTGCAAATGACCTAATTTGCCACCCTGGATCTAGCTGTGCCTGAAGTAGGCATCATTTACTTCTAGAATCTTAATTACATGAAATTATAAATTTCGTTTTTTGTCCTTAAGTTTATTTGAGTTAAAGGCCCAAAAAATTCCTTACTAATACATCTGATATTGCTTCAATTAATAACTAAAGACATAAACTGTTCAATACTTCACAACTGAAAACGTGTGCTCGTGTTTACACAATGTTTTGAGATTCCAGTGTATATGTACATATAATAGGTGAAAAAAGGAGCTTATCTCACTTAAAAAAGAGAAAAAAGATATAGTCAATATTTTTAGGACTATAACATTTTAAAACATGTTTAACAATTAATACAAAATATAATGGGAAAGTCAACCAACAGAAGAGGAGAAAATATTTGCAAATCATATATCTGATAAGGCGCTAATATCCAAAATACATAAGGAACTCTTACAAATCAATAGCAAAAAAAGGATAATTGGATTAAAAATTGGGCAAAGGACTTGAATAGAACTTTTTCCAAAGAAGTCATACAACAAGTATATGAAAAGATTGCTCAATATTGCTAATTATCAAGGAAATGCAAATCAAAAGGACAAGAAGTATCACTTCACACCTGTTAGAATGTCTTTTATCACAAAGACAAGAGACAAGTCTTGCCGAGGATGTGGAGTTCGAAGGAAATGAATTCACTATCTCAAAGAGGTAATCTGCACTCCCATGGTCATTCAGCATTATTCACAATATCTAAGATATGAAAACAACTTGAGTGTCCATTGACAGATGAAAGGATAAAAAAGATGTGATATATATATGATGGAATATTATTCAGCCATGAGAAAGAAGGAAATCCTGCCATTTGTAACAACATGGATGAACCTGGAGAACATTATGCTCAGTGAAATGAGCCAGACAGAGAAAGACAAATACTATATTATCTCACTTATATGTGGAATCTAAAAAAAAAGTTGAACTCATAGAAACAGATAATAAAATGACAGTTACCAGGTGATGGGGGAGGGGGAAATGAGGAGATGCTGGTCAAAGCATGGAAGTCTTTAGTTACAATAGGGAATAAGTTGTGAGGATATCATGTATACCATGGTAAGTGTAGTTAATAATACGTGTTACATACTTTCGATTTGCTAAGAGAATAGATCTTAAGCATTTTCACCACATACACACAAAAAAGTAGTTATGTGAGATGGTGGATGTGTTAATTAAGCTCATTGTGGTAATCATTTCATGATGTATACATCTAACAAATCACCGTGTTGTAAACTTTAAATATGTACAACTTTCTTTGTCAATTGTACCTCAATAAAGCCAGGAAAAAATATAATAGAGGCATTTTATACACTACTCTTGTTCATTCGAAATACAAATAACAGTTCAAAAATTACTCATTTATTTAGTAAATGTACTGAACTCTTACTGTGTGACAGATATTGTAGACATTGGAGGTACAAGGATAAGTTAGAGACCTGTGACAGCACAGTAGGAAGCACAACTTAGAGTGGTGGACACTGAAAAGGGAGGGTCAAGGAATAAGGAAGTTGCCCCCAAGAGCTGATACTGACAGGCATCTTAATTATGATAGAGACGATAGATAGGTAGGTAGGTAGGTAGCTACATAGATAGATAGATAGGTAGATAGATAGATAGATAGATAGATAGATAGATAGATAGGATAGATAGAAAGATGGATGGGTGGATGGATGGGTGGATGGATGGATAGATAGACAGATGGATAGATAGATATAGCCATGTCCATTTGATACATATGTTTTAAAGTACGTTGTTATTGGTCTTTCTAAATAGATATTTCGGTAATGGCTCTTTCCTCCCACTTCAAAAGTAATTTAAAATCCAAATATTCTTTACTTGGAGCCTTAAACAGGTTTCACATACTGTTATATTCCAAAGTGAAGTTTCCATGAAAAGAAACTTTTCTTTTCCTCCTTCTCCTTGACTGGATATGGTAAAGATCAGGATAAGCCCCAAACAGAGAAAACATGGAGAAAGGTAAGTTTGAGAGAGGCAGGCAGCTGTGGAAGTCGTCTCAGGTCACTCCTGCCTGCTGCCTTGCATGAACTGTCACAATTCTGAAAGGCGCCTGGAGAGTGAAGCAGTTTTCCTCAGCTGTGTCTGGAAGCATATGTTGTCTCCAGTGTGAAGGACTAAAGGACATCTCTCTTCAGAACTTTGAGCTCATTCCTCAATATAAGACTATCTGAATTCACAAATTGAATCGCGAGAGGGTCCATGATAGAGCAGATCTCTCTGCTGCCATTTTCACTCCAAAAACATCAGCCAACATTTGGGATCAGGCTTACAGGTTCCTTCTCCCTGCTTGATGAACCCATCCAGTCTTTTTCTCTTTTAATCCCTCCTGCTGCTTAGGTACCAACAGATCATGACAGTACGTGGATGCCCGGCTTCCGAAACCACCAAACTGGGGCCCCAACTCTTTAACTTTCAAAGCTCAGGCTGAGCTTACAGAATTGTCATTGTATGTTAAAGAAAACTTCCAGGAAAACTGTTCTCCAGAGGATTCCTGTAAAATACTGGACTTAGTTCTACTTAAAGGGAAGGTAACCCAAGCAAACATAACAGACCATTAGAATGATGAAAATGAATTCTAGAAATCATAGTCAAGGAAATCCCTTCAGACTGTAAACTCTGCTATTTTAGTAAGTTTCGTAGAAAACGTGATTGAGTTGATCAAAAACTGAGTTGCAGAAAGGGGTGGACCCAGGCTATGTGTGGGCTGATGCTCATATAATCGGGGTAGATCCTTTCTAAGAAAAGTCATACAAAATTAAAAATACAAAACTAGGAATTAATGTATATTTATTTATAATGAGAAAAGAAATCAAAACAGATTAAAAGTTTTCAAAAAGCTGTCCAAAAAGATAACACATACCACGAGTAAACGGACCCATGCAAGCTTCAACAGCATCTCACTAATGCACTTCTGATTCCAAAGGGTTTTCCAAGATCACTCTAAGCAGCTCTCCATTCTCAGTTCCATTCTCTATTTATCCTAGTGCTGCCTCTCAAGCACATCTTCTCTATTCGTGTTTAAATGTGCTCATGTCTCTGCTAGCTTAATTTTTAATAATTTCCCTATGACCAGTGTCCCCCTCCTAGTATTACCCTAACACTCTGCAACCAAACTCCTGTCTGACCTTTTCTGATCCCCTCTGATTCAAAAACCCCCAGAAAGCTGGCCTCTACCCTCACCAAAACAGCTCTAGCTAAGAACTACCTAAGGTTAACAGTGGTCTTACCATCCAAATCAGTCCTTGTCTTCCCCTAACGCTCAGCACGATCTCATTCTGTTAACCTGCTCTCTTTATTGGAAGCACTGTTCGCGTCTTTGATGGTGCCACACTTTACTTGTCGTTCTCTTTTCTCTCATTTTCATTATCTTTTTCAAAATCATCTTCCTCTACTTGGTTATTAAATAAGCGAATTTTTTAAGACTCAGTCTTAAGCCTTCTTTTTTTCTAATTCCATTGTCTAAGAAATCTTATTCAGGCCCGTGGTTTCAATTTACATCCACAGAGAAAAGACTCACAGATTAACACCTCCAGGCCAGATCTGCTTGTTGGACACCTTCACTTGGTATTTTAAAGACCTCAAACTGCACTGTGATCTTCACAGCAGACCTACTGAGAGGCACCAGCATCCATTCTGTTCCCCACATGAGCATCCCAGGAGTCAACTCTATCACCTTCTTCTTTCTCATACCCAAGTCTCGTCCATCAGCAAATCCTGCCGCTTATACCTGTTAAATACCTCCCCAACTCATCGATGGCTCTTCCTATGACTCTGTCACTCTAATCCAGCCACCATCATGTTAGAACTAAAGTGCCATAATAGACTACTGAGGAGAGTCCTACAGCCACTCCTTCCACCCTACAATCCAATCACTACAGAGTTGTCAAAGGGATACTTTTAAATTACAAATCTGATCATTCATCCTCTGCTTAAATACTTTCAGTGATTATCTATTGGCTTAGGGTACAGACCCAGACCCTTCTGATGGCCTGTAGCATCTTGCATGGTCTTACCTCTGCTTTCTTGGCCATTTCACAGATCCAGTCCTCTCAGTCTCTACGTTCCAGCCTTACTGGCCATCTTTCCCTTACTGTGGGCTGCTGTAAACTACGCCCCCCCAATCCAGTCTTTATGCTCTTGAATTCCCTTTCTTTAGAGTGCTGCTTATTTCCAACACATTCTGGAATCTCAACAAAAACAAAAAAAGTTTTAAAAACCCACTTTGGTGAAGCTTCCCCTGATTTCTGCCCCCACACTACCATCATCACCACAATGTGGATCAGATTTCCTTATTCTCCACTGTAATAGAATAATTTTCTTTTCATATTAGTACATAACTACATATTACTATGATACTTAATATATTTTACTCAATTGAGAGCTTTATAAGGTTATAAAATAGTGACGTTTATTGAATAGGTTAATATCTGTCAGGCAGTTGGTTGGGTGCTAGTCTTCATTGTTGTCTTTAACAGTTCTTTCTGGAACACCTGAAAATTGGTCAAGCAGCCTGGTTACTGTGAATTCCAATCA
The DNA here is from genome assembly GCF_037783145.1 of Equus przewalskii. Classification (NCBI taxonomy): domain Eukaryota; kingdom Metazoa; phylum Chordata; class Mammalia; order Perissodactyla; family Equidae; genus Equus; species Equus przewalskii. The sequence goes on along the minus strand of NC_091845.1, from coordinate 82,588,422 downwards.
ATTATTTCCAATTAATTACCTAAGACTCCGGTAGGGCTGATTCCTGCTCACAGTTGTGTTGAATACCATTGGTTTTAACATAGGCAGCAGTGATTGCTGAGGGCACAGCTCCTACAGCTGGAGTGTTGGGTTTGTCATTCCCATTTCAACCAGAACCACTTAGTTTTATCCATTTTATCCATTTTTTTTTTTCAGTGCATGCAGCTGTTTAAGTTCCTGTCAAAAAAAGGGGATGATTATTTTACGAAGAGTTGGAAGAGCATCTTAAGAAGAAAAGCAAAAGCAGTTGGAATTCATAAGTTTATCTTTGTCTCTCTCTCTCAGTATTTTCCTTTATCTTTTCTCATTTCCAGTTCTCCCATGACCTGCTCTCCATATGCCCACAACCACATGCGGTTCTCAGATCCTATAACCCATTCAGATTCGGCCTTCCATTAGTTGCACCTTAGCAGTCCAAAGTTACTTTTCCCTGTTGCCCCAATAAAAATGCAAATTCCGCTGGTGCATCAGATCTCATCAAGATGTTACAGAATTATCTGATTAAAAATTTACCTGTAGATATTGAATGTGGACAGGAAATCCCCAGGAATCATGTTGCATTTTAAATTTTAAAACTGGAAGTTATCCTAACTTATCTCTTGTTGGTAGATGATATGCAGGCGTGCCTGTGTCTGTGTGACCCCTTCCTCTCCCTCCCTTGTCTGCTCAGTGATGTGACATAGTCTTCCCATGGAAAGAACAGAACACATAACACCTCAAACCGTTTTTATGTGTCAAACTTAGTGATTCTCAAATTAGTGAAGTTCTTGATGAATTTTCCACTGGTCTGTGGCAAAATGAGGAAAACAGGCCACTATAGTGCATTTTCGTAAAACCAAATTGATTCAGTTTGCAGAACTATAATTTATTCTGTGAATTTTGTCCTGTTTTAATGAAATAATTATTGCAGCAAAAAGTAGTTTTATTTGGAATGTCCTGATCTTAACAAAGCAAGACTTCCAGTTGTAAAACTCCTAATTTTAAAAAAAAAAAGTCCATATATTGCCAAAGCCTTGCAACACAATATATTCCAAGCTCTTTGGGGAAAAGGATTTTTCCTTATTCTTCACTCTATCCCCACTGCAAGGCAAAGTGTCTGTCATACTATGGTGCCCATTATTTGGAGATGGAATTATGAGGTATACAGAGTAAGCCAAGTTGATGCTGGCCCTGATATCACTGCCCCTACATTAAACCCAGCATATGTGGGGTTAAAACCAAAGCACTCATTCCCTGCTTACTCCCTGGCTCCAGAATCCACTATCCACCATGGAGACAGACACCGCCAAGGACAAGCACCTGGATTCCTTATCATCTCCTCCTCTCCCCAAGGCCCAATGCAGGCTGGTGGGAAAGCTCTGACCAGCCAGGCCACTGAATCCTCTGCCTCTCTACAAACAGCCACATTCCTCACAAGCCTTTAAAACCTCTCTCCTCCCCTCTTTCGGGCAGACAAGATGAAACAAGACAAATGTGAGGACTCACTCTTGTCTCCCGGCTGATTTCATCCCAAATAAAAACCCTTTCCTTGCCATAACACTGGCATTGCAGTTTTTATTTGGCCCCTCGTGTGGTGGGTAAAGAACCTATGTTTGTTTGTGGTAACAAAGCCTTTTAATGGCATCCTTAGGGTTTATGCTGTAGTTGATCCGTATTAGCAGAAATCCTATCTGAAGTACGTGATAAATACTACTTCATATGAACCCCATGCTGGGGTGTATGTGGGTCTATCCATACTCTCTATTTTTTTTTCACTAGTTGGAATTTCAAAGACAGTTTATTCAATCAGTCCCAGAGAATCAGCAAGGTGATAAGGTTCCTGCCTTCCCACTTCTCCATATCTTCATTTCTAGAAAACAATGCCTTGAGCCATGTTTAAAACCTTCTACCATCTTTCTAAAACAGGTTCCCAGCCATCAAGATTCTGAGTCTTCTTACTCTAGGTGACTAGTTTCTTATCTATCTTTATATGTAAATTGTGTTAAATTTAACTAAGAAGACAAGGGAGTCTAATTTAAAATTCCTACGGCTCATCAGTCACACCCCATAGTGCTGGAAGTACTTTTAGGCAATGTTTTTCCGTCCTGGAAAAGTTGAAAATGGGCAACACGTCTTGTTAGCAATGATTCTTTTCCCCCTAGGAAACTTAGAACTGAAACTGAAAAAATATCTGTAATATAGATCTTACTCTGTATTTTATTAGACTTTGTGTTTTCTCAAATTTAGTAATTACATCCATATAATTTAACTTTTGCCAATTGAGATTTCTTGAGTATCCCCTCTAAAAGAAAACTTTACTGCTTCAGTTAGAATTCTGACCCCATAATATAGATGCTTTTCCCCCTTTGAGATCATTTAAGTATTTGTTTTTTCTCCATTTCAACTAGCTTTATCCTGCAACAGTGGAACGAAAATTCCCACTTAAGGATCCCCCTTAATTTTGTTCTTTCTCTTTCACCTTCTGTTCAGTCTGTCTGTCATTTTCTCCTGGTGAGAACAAGGCTTCTTTCCTCCCAAGTCTTCACATTGTGCCCCATGGAAGTACAAGACAGTGATCATGCTTAATGTAGACTGTCATTTTAAAGGAAGTCGACAGAATAAGACTGTGGATGTTAAAATGGTGGCACATATATCTCATTTATTTATACCAACGCATTAATGAATAGGAAAGATATTTAGCATAGGTCAATATTGGTGAATAAAATGTCGGAGGCTCAAACATGTCTTTTTTGTCAGTTGCAGTTAAATAAAAATGCATATATGCAAATTTCTGCTATTAGTATAGTTGGCCTTTGATCATTAATGACAAAAAGGGCAAGACCATAGCAAAGAGGGCCATGGGAAAGCATGATGCTTCGGTGCCCTTAAAATACAACCAAAAGACCTTGAGAGTGGAGACCTTGAGTTCAAATTGTCCTTCAGTCTCACAGGACCTCCCACTATATGGACCCAAGTTCCATATCAGGCTCTTTATTGCTCCCATGCCATTGCACACTTTGTCCTTGGAACTATTGATAATCTCTAGGACTCTATCACATTTGGTCTGTTGTTCCCCTAGATCAGGAGGACATACTTTAGATTTATTCCCAAATAGAAACGTCTATGCTATCATAAACATTTGTAGCAGGCGTGTACCTTCATGGCCTCATTTTAAACACGTATCTTTCATTCTATCTAATATACATTTTCTGTTCATTATGCATGTTTACCACTATTTTTTCCTAAACCACTGATAAATATTTTCTATCTTCAACTTTTGAAGTCTTACTGATGACTTTTTAAGAATACCACCAAAGAGATTTAATAAGTCTCCTCTGTACATGTTATGGTGATAGTCACCCAAAATTTTGAAAACTTGTGCATTCACATAAATAGTTAGGGTAGAAAGTAATTTCACTCTCATGAGAATATCATGGAGCTAGTTTTCTTAACTCAAATGCTTTCTTTCCAGTTATGGTGCTTTAGCAATAGCTTGTTTACTGTTGTCAATTTCCAAAAGCTGAATTTTTCTTAAATAAGAAATGTTAGAAGTTAATTTTCTAGCAAAAAGGTAAAATCATGAATCTCATATAACATAAAAAGAACACGTGTCAAAGATTTTAACTCACTAATTACCGAGGGAACAAAACTGATTCAAAGAAAACTCAAAGTGCCACAGGTTTATAGGGAGATAACAAATACTGAAATAAATTTGCAAATGGATGAAAAACTGGGAAAACTGGTCAATATGCATTGGTCAAATCTCAGGCACAATTTGTATTTTTACAGACAGAAATTATTTGCAATACTGTTAGTTTTTTAGAAGTTAACGTCTGTCTCTATAGAGTTGTAAAATACGCTAGTCAAAGTTAGGTGCACACTCCTACAGGGTCAATTCATCTCCGGAAGCTATGATGTCCCACTGAAAAGATATTCAGTGGTCTCTTTTACCCATTTCAGTGAAAAGTTATTCCGTAGTCTTCTTTACCCATAAGTTCCCCCTCCTTGTGATCTTAATAAACTCGAAGAAAGATTATTCTTGATCACGAAATAAAGAAGGTTCATTAAATTTGGCCTAATTATTTGCGTATATGCAGCAAAAGTCTTAATTTATTATGTATTCTTCTCAAGATTACTGTGCAAAATCCAGATCTGTACAGTATTGAACAATCACAAAATTAACTTCTTTCTGGAAGTTGTCATGAGGAACCTCAGATTGGACTTTAATTTGAAAGGCTTCTAATATTTTCTATCCCTAGGGTAGGAAACCAAGCCAAAACACTTCTTTACACCAGACTTCACCTGTTACAGTATCTATACATTTGGATGAATTTTTTCTCTTCTTCAAGTCCACAAAGCATCGTTCCTTAGGTACTCGGCATGCCAAGAGGTGGCCTTTCTGATCTCCTCTGATGCTGCAACTCTACAGCCAGGTGCCGGGGCAGTAGCTCAGGGAAGACTGTAGGAAGTGGCTTCATAGGTAAAGGCGGTCATAGTCCATTAGAAGTGGCTTATCACCTGATTAAATGAGCATTATTCTCAGTTAGAACACTTTATGTGAGGACATGGTTGCGTAATCAATTTTGCCAATTATATCTTGGTAGAAATGAAGACCGATTCTTACTGAGCCTACAGAAACAACTGAATGAGCATGAAAAGTCAGAAGACTTAAGAACTTCTGGAGAAGTCAATAGAAATCAGATAATAGTTTAAAATATTTCATTTCAAAGGAGAATCTATTTACAAAGGAGAGTCTATCAAATTGTCACCTTTCACAAGATTGGGGTTAGAAGTCGCATGAAGCTGTTTTATTCTTGACTCAGCCCAGTATGAAAACTATCTGAGTCATCAGAAACCTTTACCCAAGGGTCTGTTTTAATTGTCAACAGCAGGAAGTACCTGCTATAGGCCTTTTCCATGGTGTTCTGCCAAAGTCTCTGTTTCCTGAAGACAAAAACTCCGGTAGCTTATAGAAGAGTCTGCACACAGCATCAGAGTAAAACAAGGACTGTAGGTGACAGAGACTTACTGGCTATTGTTAATTTCTTACTGAAAACTTTCAAATGTGAGAGGACTAATAAGACTTCTTAATAAGAATCTGTAAGTGACCAAAAATGTTGGTTGCTTCTACGGCAAGCAAAACACCATAATAGTTATCCCAAATATAATTTTAGACAAACCGCCTCTAGGGATGACTGATTAAGCTCATTTTTGTAAAGTCAGTGAATGTTACACCTGATTTATAGAAATGGATGAACACAATTTTTATCGAGGATAATCCTGAGACATCATATACGTAATATACAAAGAATACACCTACAATATGAAGCAAACAGATTCAGTAAGTAAAGAATAAGGCTTAGAAATCTGTATTTTTGTAAAACTCTATGAATAAGTCTGACATAAATCCTCATTTGAGAACCATTGGCCTTGAAAATACTAGATTCAAGTTAAAGAAGTAAGATTGTGGCCAAGTAAGCAATTTAAATAATTACAAAAATATGACCAATAGCACTATACTGTTGTCTAACGTGTTTAGGCAGACCACCACTTTAGGCAGATCACTGACAATATAGGGAAAATCAACTAAACTATTTCATAAGAACTTTGATGAGTGTTTCCCTGAGCATAAAAATTTACAGGCCTAGCGAGGATTTTGGTACAGTTGATCCTCATTATTCATGGATTCCGTATTTGCGAATTTGCCTACTTGCTAAAATTTATTTGTAACCCCAAAATCAACTCTCATGGACGTGCAAGTCCCAGTTGAGGTCAAACAAGGAGATGCTCTGCCTTCTCGAACTAGCTTTCCCACTGTAAACAAGTGTTTCTTTCATGGTTAATTTAACGCTATGTTTTTCATATTTTTCTGCTTTTTGTTGGTGATTTCACAGTCTCAAATGACCCTCATGGGCTAAAGATGGAAGAATAATAGTAATATACTATAGCTGATTAAGTAAAATGAGATTTTATGAGTCTCTGATAACAACAGATAAATAAATAAATAGCAAGAGAAAGGAAAGTTGTTTCTTACAGTAGAGTGCTGACTAATACACATAGAAGGAATAATGGAACTAGAAATCACCATTTTGTCACCATCACTGTATAAAAACTGATAAAGAAAAGAATAACTGGACAGTAAATCATGAGTGAGGAGAGGTTAGACGAGGTTCAGAGCATGTACATAATCTTAAGGATCTCCCCACAAGTTACTTATTACAGTCCATCCTCATCGTTTACGGGTTCTGTATTTTTAAATTCACCTGCTTGCAATTTAAGGCCTTTTTGAGCAACCAGGAAGTACTCCACCTGTGGAAATTACTTTGGATCATCCTCTGATGCTAAAATCTGCTTCTTTCTTCAATTTTAGAGGCAGCTCAATCTCTAAAGTTTGGGTTTCTTATTTCACCCAGAAATAACTTGGTGCCTCACTGGGAGTCTCTGTTACTGACACCACAGCCTTCCTTCTACCCACCTCAATTCTCGCTATCAGACCTCCCGGGGCTGTTACAGACGTGATCAGACACATTTGGTCCTGACTTTCTCTCTGCTCAGCAATGCCAGCCACGTTTTAGAGTCGGACTGGACAGTGGCCCTGTCAACTTCAGCCTATTTGTCATAGCCACATCTAGGCGATACTGGGTCTGTGTGTGATAATTGTTTAAAGATTTCCATTTTTTCTTTAGTGAATGACAAGTGCCTTCTTAATTGTTTCAAGTTTTCATTTTTGTGACAAATGTCCATGAGCCACTCCCATTTGTCAAGTACATATTTTCTCAATCTCAGCAAAATTGACATTTGGGGCCAAATAACTCTTTGTTGTTGAGAAGTACCCTGTGCACTGTAGGATGTTTAGCAGCAGACACAACCTCTACTCATTAGACACCAGCAGTATCCTCCAAGTAGTGACAATGAAAAATGTTTCCAGGACTGGCTCCATGACCTAGTGGTTAAGTTCAGCATGCTCCGCTTCAGCGCCCTGAGTCTGCAGGTTCAGATCCCAGGTGCAGACCTACACTACTCGTCAGCCATGCTGTGGCAGTGACTCACATAAAAAATAGAGGATGATTGGCACAGATGCAGCTCATGACTAATCTTCCTCAAGCGAAAAAAGAGGAAGATTAGCAACAGATGTTAGTTTTAGGGTTAATCTTCCTCAGCAAAACAACAACAACAAAAAACTGTTTCCAGACATTGCTAAATGTGTTCCCAGTTGAGAACCAGTGGTCAAATACTTTATTTTGAATGTCCATTGCCACTTGATAGCTAAGTAATTTTGAGCAGGATACTGAACCTCAGTATCCTCAGCTGTAAAATGGGCATACTGTTGCTTCTAATGGAAGTTATTATTAAGAGATAAATGAGCTAATACATTCTGAGCCCTAAGTGTAACATCTTATAAATAAGATCGTCAAATAAATGAAAGCCCTTATTATTTTACTATTAATTGCAGATAGTTAAGGGAATAAGTGAAAAATCAAAATAAACATTTTTATGCTACTTTGAAACACAATGTTATTCCATGGACAGCTGTTTAGAATGGCTGATTAAACAAAAGTGGTAATTTCTTAGAAGGCCCATTTAAGTTATTTTATTGACATAGTCCCATTGAAGTCCATGAAGTTATAAAAATTTTTCCCAAGACTTTTTGAGGTCTGCAGTCTAACGTCTAGGATGCTTTAAATTTATGTGCAAGTTTGTCATTAAAAGATTCTCATGAAGCTCTGGACGGATGAGAAGCCATTGCCTATGTCCCCACAGTTAGACAGCTTCCCTAACAGCAGAAGCAAGTTCTCTAGGGCAGATGCTGTGTCCTATTTATTCCCTATACAGGACAGGAACCACTATGCCTTTCGATGAGCTCAATTTTGATAGTGTACTCTTTTCCGGGAGAATCTTAGAACTGACATTAACTCTTGGAAAGGATTAGTTTACTATTGGAGCTACTTTTGGTAGCTAAAGAAAACCAATACATTTCAACAAAGGTAAAAGCAAAATTTGTGTGAAATGAAGGATGCTGAAAGATCTTCTCACTCCAAAGCAATACTGTTTCCAGAGGGTCTCTGTCTTAAGTAAAATATATTTTCCATTAACATATATTAATACATTAGCTTAGTGAGGACTACAGGATTGAGACATAGGGCAGGTAGGTGAAGATGGGGCACAGAGGGGAAATAAATGCATTCGGAATGTTGTATAGAGTCTAGGAAGAGCTGATTTTAGTCATTCACGCCAGGAGGACCAAGTGGAAACTCTCACTTCCAGTTTGATCTGTCTGATATGACTGCTGGGCACGGTGGGAAGCCTGGAGATGTCCTAGTCCCTGGCGCAGTAGGCCCAGGCTCAGTGTGGGCATAGCCTTTGGAACCCCAAGTTGTGGGCAGATGCTAGGGAAGGCAGACATTTGCAGAAGTGGCATCTTATGAAGATTCTTAAGTTAACAGAAAGATAAATGGTGTAAAGAGAGATTTCTAACTCAAAGAAAACTAGGAAAGTCCAACCAAGTGGAGCTATCTAACTTCAGAATCCAAGAAAGCTGTTGTAGAGGACTGAAGCTGAGCCCTGGAGCAATTCTCTCAGGAGTTTGGGCGTGTGCCTGGTTTTATTTAAATGTAGAGTCACACTTCCTGGTGAAGATAAGGGTTGAGGGGTGCTAGTGACGTAAAGTATTTTCCATTGGCATTTCCTCCTCTGTGACTTGCTGGTGTACATCACTGCCAAATTGTATTGGGCTGTTTATGTGCTTCTTATCAACTTATTTGATATTCCTGTCTATGTTACAAACATTTTCTCTCAGTCTTATCTGTTCTTAGACTTTGTTTATGGTATTTCTTCCGTGTAGAAAGTTTAAATTTCTTTATAATCAAATCTCTTAATCTTCTCCTTTAATGTTTCCTTTATTGCTTCTGAATGTCTCCCCGACTACATGGGTATACAAATATCGTCCTAATTGTCTTGTGAATATTGTGTCTTTTACATTTATATCTTTAATCCACCTAGAATTTATTTTTGTAATGATATAACAAAATGATCTAACCACGTTTATACAGATGGGTAGCTAATTATGCAAAATGTATTTAGCAAATAAATAAAGGAATGAAACACCATCTTTATTATATATTAACTTCCTATTTATACATTTTGGATCTTTACTCAATCCCATTAATCTATTCTTTTATTCTTGTTTCTATAAGTTTCCTAGGAATACAATTTTGATTACTAAAGCTTTGCAATATATTTTAAATCTTTTTGGGTGAGTCCTCCCTCATTAGTCGTTTATTTTCTTTAAATGCTGGGCAATTTTCTATTAGAATTTTAAAGTAGACTCTATCTTTTTTAGTAGGGATTCTGACAGGCTTTTGAAATTAATTTTATATGATCATTTGGAAGATTGACATTTTACTGATATTAAGTAGATGCTGTGGTCGGTTTCCCAACATATATTACTTCTTCTCCTGGCATGAACTCTAATTTGAGTTCAAGCATTTATATGTCCTCCATGATTCCCATCAGCTTGGAGAGACACTGACTCCCTCTGTGTCTTCAGGGTAGGGGCATGTGGCACACAGTAATCAACCTTATCCCAAATCCTGGCCCATGTTTACAGATGAACCTGTGAGCCAAAGTGGGCAATGAGGCACAAGGAGAAAGTACTTGTGGATTTTTGAGGAAGAACTTTCCTTACTTCTATAAAGTAATTCCCATACGTAACGTACTCTTTCTTCCTCAAATCAATGAGGAAGTCTAGAGCCCTAACCTTGTTGGCAGCGCCTAGAGAACCCCAAAGGAAGCAGGATGAGGATGGAACTGACAAGTTGAAGGCAGAACAAAAAGGCAAACAGATATATGGAGCCGCAGAATCCAACTCTAAACTTCCAGTTTGTAAGCCAATAAGTCTCCTTCACTCATGCTTCTTAAACTTCAGTGTGAATAAGTCATCTGGAAGGCTTGTCGAGACAGATACCTGGGCCCGACCTCCTGAGATTCTGATTCAGCAGTTCTGGAGTAAGCCCCAAGAACCTGCATTTCTAACAAGATCCCAGGTAACGCTGATGCATGTGCTTGATGAGCGCACTTTGAGAAGCGGTGCCCTGCATTATTCCAGCCACTTTGAGTTTCATTTTCTCTTATTTGCAACCAAACACATCTTAACTGATATAACATCAAGGAGTGGTTTTGTTTATTTTACGGTCATATTCCTTGTCCATCAATAAAATTTATTTGTCTATTTATTTACTTATGAAATTCTATACTTCCTTCATCTAGATCCCTTTCCTTTCATGGTTAATTTATTCCTTAAGTAAGTTAGAGGTTTTGTCAACTAACACAGTACTACAAGTATTTTTTTTTGCCTGTGAATAAAACATGTGTGTGTGCATGTGTGTGTAATACATATCTATTGTTTTTGAACATTTATTAGTGTTTAGACAATTTCCTAAAATGATAATGAGAGATAGTTTGCATTACAATCTCTTTGATTTTCATGACATAAAATCTGTCATACTCAGAAAACAGAAAACAGAAGCACACTATAAATTTTTCATTGATGCAAGTTTAATGGGCTTTTTATAGAGGAATTAACAGGTTTAAAAGAACGTGGTTGAGATAGGGAAGCATTCAAGTGAAAGATAAAAATAAGTATTTTTCATACATGCAGAGACTCATCAAGTTTATCACCACAAACATTCAAAAAGAATTGAGAATGTACATTAGCAAATCAAGTAACGACACTAAAAAGGGAAAATGTTGGAAAAAGACAGAGTAGAGAGAAATAAATTCACAAATGAATAATTGAATATAAATAGTTTATGATACCCTTTAAAAGTAATATTACTCATAATATTGCAGATTATTATAACATTTTAGTGGTGACAGTTGAGGAGGATGAAAAAAGGTAGGCAAGGTTCCCATCTTATGATAGGAAATAAACTGATGTGGCTGAATCTAAGTAACAGCAGAAAAAATGAGTTGAAATATGTATAAGATTTTAAAGATGTACACCAGGCAGAGAGAAACAGGATTGACAACTTCAACCCACAAGTGGCAGAAAAAAAATAACAAGTCATCATGACAAATCAAATTAAAAGAAGAAAACACAGAAACAGAGCAGAGGGTATAGGAGATAGAAAACAAAAGAATATGGTAAGGAGAAACGGAAGCATTACCTTTCACAAAAAAATAGCTTAATTTCTCCAAGTCAAAGATTTCCAGCAATGTAGTTATAAGCTTTTTCTTAAAGATAAGTATCTAAAAAGTAATGTTGTTGAAGACTCAAAATTAATTGACTGCAATTAGGTACTAGCAAATGCTAACTCAAAGAAAGCAGTTATGCTAATATTGAGATTGGACAAAAGAGAACTCAAGGTGAAGTTCATTAAAAAGCTAAAGGAGGTATATTGGATACCAATAAAGTCACGAGCCAATGAAAGGTACAAAAGTCATGAAACATTGCCAACTTTGTAAATTTTTAAAGTAAAAGGTGATGCCAACACCAAGAGAAACTGACCGTTTCACAGTGAGAGAGTTCAAGCGATTAGCTGGCTAAAAATTGAGAAAGATATAAATCAGGAGTAGCAAGCACTTTCTGCCAAGAGCCAGATAGGACATATTTTAGACTTGAGGGCCGTGTGGTCTCTGTCACACAACTCTGCTGCTGTAATGCAAAAGCAGACAAAAACGCATCAGCAAACGGGTGTGGCTGCGTCCCAAAAAAACTTATCTACACCCGTAGCGGAGGAAAATAATTTTCTCTCTACTCTTCTGAGTTCTGTAATGAGACAGATGAACAAGAGAAAGAAAGACAGAAATTTATTAACATGTCTACTGCACGTGTTACATGGAAGATACCCGGGAAAAGAGAGTAATTCTCGAAGAGGTAGTTTCAGGATTCAGGATTAAATACCACCTTAATAGCGAAAGGAGAGAGGGATGTATGCCTCTCAGGAGAGAGTAAATGACTTTTAAGAAAGGTGAAGGGGCCCTTAGAAGAATAGATTAGAGGTACGATAATTTGTAACAAAGTGTGTCTCACTGTGGTGTCAACTTCTAGTCTCCTCTCCTGCGATGAGAGCCAATCTTCCCTGGTTGATGAAACTCCCAGGGAGGGGATTTATGACAATCGAATTCCTTTTGGAGAATTTACCTTTAGGTAAATAGGGGGAGTTCAGAGAAAACCTCTATCTGCATTTACTGTTTTTCCAGTGCATGAAGTTCAAAGTAATCAATTTACCAAAGTGCATATTTTTGGGTGGCATGTCCTGGACTCATGCAATTATATTTTGGGGTGGCATGTTCAGCTACTCTTCATAACTACAGATAACAGATAAGATTTGGCTGTGACTATAGCTTGCCAATCTTTGATAGAGATGATTTGAATAGCGAAACAAGGAAACTGATTTATAAATATATAAGGCAACCACTGAAGAAATGAGACTCAGAGGATACAATGAGAAAACAACTACTTCCACTGCAAACCACCGTTCTGTGGGGCTAGTCTTTCCCTTTCCTGAGGCGAAATCTATCAGTTTTCTGATCACTCTCAGAAACTGAAAAGTCCTTCAGTCACTTTGAATAATAATGCACACTCAGTTCAGTAACTGAACGTCCAGTCTCGTGCAACAGATGAAACTCAGAGCTGGGTTTAATGTTAGAGCTCCTGCCTCTCCTCCACTTGTCTCCAGTCTTGATAGGAAGGCTGCAATGGGAAAGTGGGGAGCATGATTGACTTCCTCGGGGCTTTCCTAGCTTGTGATTCTATTCCTCTCCCTCCCACTCCCTGGGCTCCTCCTGTGATGAAGCAGGGAAGGGAGGGAAATTAAGGGACAAGAAAAGGCTTTCTTGATTAGTGTTGATGTAACTCTGGCCATGGAAGATGTCAAATCTGTCTTTCATGGATATTGTGCGGGTTCTTTTGGAGACACCTTATCACAGCTCCCCTTGATGCAGTTAAAAGCATATTCTCTTGGTGACTTTTGATTCAGCCTCAACTCCTGTTATGCCTCTGGCCTCTTTCCACAGGGGTCATCTCGCCTGAACCCCAGGTAACCATCTTGAGCCGTTTCAAATATAACCCCAGCTGATCTTTTCCTATAATCCACATTTCATCATTAGGTTCAAAGAGTGTGAGTGTGTGAATTAGGATACTAGATTCCAATCATAGCCACAGTATCTGGTCTGCAGCAATAAGTGAAGCTTGTTTAATTTGTACAGCTATATAACCTACGGGAATAGGGTGTGGGTAGCAGAATGAATATACGTGTTCTATGTTAATTCTGTCTGGGATTAACATATTAGGATGAGTTAGTTTGCATACAGCCGATCATAGCAAGGCCTGAACAGGAACAACACTCCTGGAGGAACTAATCACAGAAAAGGAGTTATTTGTTACGGGGGAGAAAACCCCTGAGATTTCATAGCTCGAAGGCCTTTCTCCCACTGGGGTCCCAGATGGTTGCTCCTCTGCTCTTCCAACGCTTGAAGAATCTGGCCAGACAAGTACGGATCTTGTTCTGCAAGAGGCATTGCACTGGATCCTATCCACAGTGGTGGCCTAGACTTCAGCTGGGGAGAGAAGACCCACCCCTGCAGAGGTTAGAGGGACTTTTATTACTGCCCTAACATAATATGCATGTACTATGTGCACGAATAGGACTATTTAGGCTAGACTGGTGCAATAATTTACATTTAATCTCTTTTCTAGGTTTACAACCTCGTAGGAAACGTAAGTAGTTTGGGAGGTTACCTTTGATCAGTTTTCACATGCATGACAGTCAGCGGAGTGAACGTGACATCTCACTGTCAGTCTTAGACCTCACCCCCACCCACCAATGTGGCTTTAATAGAGACATGCACATCTCTGGGCCTCTGTCAATGGAAATGCTCTTGCCATCCACCACAGTTCTCTACTCTGGTGACACAAGGAACTTCACACAATTCGTGTCCTTTAAATTTCTCAGGAGTATGCCTGATATTCTGGAGGACACATATCAAACCGTCTGGGTGGTCTCAGTAGAGAATCTTCCACGTGAGAGTTTAGGTGAATTTGAAGCATTCCTCATCCTTCCACAGAGGGATGGGTGGTACTTAATGTCCACCAACAGTTCTCTCCAGAAAAAGTCCCTCTGTACCTTTATTAAGCTGTCTCTGGCTGAAGTCTGAGTCTGCAGTTTACATGGGCTGGCGGTGGTGGATGGATTGCAAAGCTGATTTCCAGGCTCTCCTTTGTAAGATTTATATAATTTGGTAGAGCCCCTCACAATAGAATCTGAAAGTAATTGCCACTGATTTTTTGTGACTTCGCCAAACCTGAGGTAGAAAGAGTTCCAATATAACATTCTGTTACATAGAAATGTTTCAGTATCCATGGAAATTTCATTTAAAAAGATCTTGTAATCTTTTATATAAGGAAAATCTCAATGAAGACCCCAAATCAGAAATCACTCAGGCTACATTTCAGGCAATAAATTGTGAAAATAAAGGGAAATATTTATTTAGATATTAAGAAGACTTCTCTAAATAACCCTTGGGTTAACTAGGGGGATCAAAGCTAAAATTAAATTCTAATTAGAAATGAGCAATGAGAACACTACCTGGCTCATCATGTGAATGTGATTGAAATGCTACACAGAGGAAATACACAGCCCTTAAAGCATTTATTAGAAAACAAAGAGAACCAAAAGTAAGTGTAAAGATGCTCTGGGACAGAAAGTAAAAGACAGTTATGGCTGTAGCAATGTGCTGTCAGCTTACACCTGCACACAGCTGGTTGTCATAGTAACATCTTAGATAAAAAAGTGGACTAAGAGGATGCGAGATTGGGCACACATTGTATCTCACTAATCAAGGGTACGGAGAAACATTGAGCTTCTCAAACATCTGATGGGATAAAATACCAAGAGAATTACTTAGTTTGGTCAGTATTTTCTCATATTCCCTACTTAAAGCCATTGTACGGTTAAAAATAAAACAAAACAGAACATATGAAAGTGAGCTTACGATTGAATAAAATGGAACTAAATTGGTTTATGGAAAAGGCCAAGCAGATTGCAGTTAAACGAAATGAAATGTTGGGATCTAAAGTTGAGTAACTCCATCCTAATTCACTCTGCTGTAATAAAACATTTAAGCATTCACATTATGGATATAAGGTCACCCACTGTTCTGAGTCTCCCTAAAAGAAGCTCATAGCTAAGTTATAAATTAATTTAAAAGGTTTTATAAAATTGCAAATGTTTTGCTGAGCCTTTAGAAATGCTTCCATGGGAAATTACTAAGAATGCAATAAAAATATTTTTAACAGGCTTAAACTGGCAATTTAAACTTTTCTAACATGAAAGATGATTACTTTTCAAATTTAGCCCAGCATTAGAATTTTTTTAAAGATTTGAATCCATTTAAATAAATAAAGTAATTTCTCAAAATATTTTTGCTTTTCTTCTCCCTATGTTACCCTTAGAAAATTTTGAATGATTTAAGGAAAACAAAAATGCTGTATACTTTTTTGAGATTATGTAAGGGTGATTTTTGAGTTTTTAAAAGATGTTTAGCTCTATTTTATGTTCATTTTAAATGTGTCTTAGTCACAAGTTTACATATCTGTTGAGATTCTATTCAGTTTTTGATTACTGCTTTTATGAGTTTCTTCCAAATACAACATTGATTGTTATAACAATGCAATGCAGAGAAATGAGGCTTGTCCTGTCAAAGAATCAAAATATAAATGTATTTTAGAATTATACATAGATGTAATAAGAAATTTAATTAATTAATGAGAAATGGAGTAGTTTGCGGTTCTTCTCTTCTTTCCTCTCCCCAGATTGCAAGTACAGCGGAGGAAGAAGTAAGTTCTACCAGAGAGAAGGAGGTGCAGAAAGACCCATAGAATGCAAAGCTTGAAAGGAATATTGAAGGATGCGGTGGTGTTTACCAGATGAGCAACAAGACTGTGAGCACACGTGCCCCTTCTCATGAGCTCCATCCCCTCCAGTTAAAGAGGGAAAATTAGGATTACAAAATTTGGGCAACTCTCGTGACCTCCCAGATATGACCCTGGTGTTGAGTGTAGCATCGCATAAGGGAGCCGTTTTCACTAGAGTATGTTAAATGTTGGTTCAACCACATAGGCTCTGCAGCATTGTGTTTGTAGTTGTATAGTTGTTTACTCATTACTGTAATTATTACCATGCCACATCCATCGAAACTAGAGCTCAATTAACAAAGTTAAAAACTTTGTCAGAAAAGTGGTAAAACCATCACACTAATAACGGCTTTGAAAACAAGGACAAGAGTGAAAGGGGGATAGAAACTAGAAAAGCCATAATAATATACTAAGCTGTTTCACAAAGCAAAAGGAGAATATTTATTTAAAAATTTAATGAAATACAGAATATTCACCCAAAGTGGGCTCTAAATAATTTATCATATTTAAAACTGCTTCCTCTAAATTTACCACATTCATTTTTTAAAAGAATGCTTAATTAAAAATTTTATATGATTAAGAAATTTATTTTAATGATTTCCATGAATTCTAACAAAAGACTTATGAATACTTTTTATGCTCCATGGCTTTACTCATACCCACTTCCTTGCAACTTCCCTTCTTGGACATGACTCTGGTCAATCTGGATTTTGTTTAGGTATTTTCTTGCTCAAATCTGCATCTTTCTCTCTCCTTTTAAAAATCATCTGACATCAAAGCATTTTACTCATATTGAAAACCTTCATCAACTGCTGTTTGTTTCTCTTTGCTAACATCACCAGTTGCCCTGAACCCAGGCAACCTTAGCAGGATATATTCCTTTCTCATGTTCTCCTCTTCCATTTCCTGCAGCGTCTGATGTAAAACAGATTTTAAAGTTCATAATAGAACAGAGGTCAACATGAAAGAGTCTAGAATTCTGACCTTTGAGTTTTGCTTCTGGTCTTTATTGCTACAACAAATAGTTACTCAAACTATTATTTTCCATGTCATACTAAAACATTGGGATGACAGCCCTTTCTTTTTCATCATAGATAAGGATTTTCAAAGGATTCTCAAATATTTAAGAACAGGCATAAAGAAAAAAATATAACAGTAACACAACGTAATCAAAATGAACAGGACCATTCTTAAGTTTCTAAAATCTGGGAAACAACAAGCATACAATCTAAGTCCATGCTCGTCTCCTCTCCTGTTTTGATCCAAAATGTGTCTTCAAACAGTCTCAGGCTGATGCCTCCGCCTGTGCTTTGGATTCTATTCCCTGCCACTTCGTGTGGGAACATACACTGAGCATTTTCTCTTTTTCTTTTCTATATATATAGTCAAAATAGATCTTTTCCAGCTTTTAAACACACATCTATCTCCTTCATTTTGAAATAACCAGCCTTTTCACATCTCCACAGCACCCACAGCTTCTGCCTAACCCTGTTCTCTCCCACACAGCCACACTTCTCCAGTGGGTGCCATTCTCCTCACTTCATTCCTCACCTGCCTCTCCCTTCTTAGCCCACTCCAGTCTGCTTCTGTCAGATCGTGCTAACAAAATAGCTCTTACGAAAGTCACTAAATCCCAAGGCCATTTCTCAATGCTGCTCTCAGCAGCAGTCAAGTGAGAAGGACTGTCTTTCTTCTTGAAACACTATCACTCTGAGGCATCAGAAACCTACACAAGGGGAAAAAGATTACGAATTTTGTACGCTTCCTACAGATCTTCCTCTCCCATACTCTTCCTCTCCTTTCCTGTTGTCCTCGCCCCAACCTGGGAAATCCTAGGGTCTTCTGCTAGACTCTCCTTTGGGATTTTGAGATGTATAATCTGTAGAAAGAGCAGGAAAACAATACAAGAAAATAGAGAGAACAGAGGGATTCAAGAAAATAGGGAGAATATTACAGAGAAGAGAAGAGGTATTTATATTATAATTGGGTGGGGAGATAGGAATGAGAAGAAAAAAGTCAAATACATTCTTGGGAACAAAATAGTTTTATCCTTTATATCAAGCTTTTTTACTTGAAGAAGATGGAGAGCCACTGAAATGTTTTAAGAAAGAGACATTGGAGTAGGTGGAATCTGTTGGAGATGAAGCAAGATTAGAATTTTATCGAATATTTAATAATTAACTGGATATTTGGATATTTGCAAAGTTGTTGACACACTTGCAAGTAAGGGATGGAGATATTTTGAAAATATTCTTGGTGGCTTGACTTTTTCTTCAGATAAACTCCTCCATTCTCACATCAATATGGATGGCTCTATGCAAATTACTTCTAAATGTATGTCATCAACCCAGATACTATCTCTGAATGATAGACTCAGATATCCAATCCCTAGTTGATATTTCCACCTAGATGTACAACAGCGTTACTAAGCCCAAACAGAACTCGTGATCTATTGCACATCTGCTCTCTCCCCACAAAACACGTTCTCTTCCAGGGTCACTTATCACCCTGAATGCTGCTCCTGTCTATTGAGTTGTTCCATAAGCCTTGGACTTACCCAAGATGAACCGTTAAAAGAAAACAAACACAATTCATAGTACTGGACAGTTAGAATGTCTGTAGTTATCAATAACAGGATGTCTGACCAAAATGGCTTAACAAAGAAGGATTTTTTAATTTAATATAATAGAAGTAAGAAAGTGGTAGTTTCATGGATGGCTAAGTCAAAGGCGTGAAAATGTCATCAACACACTAGTGATTTCCATGCCTCAGCATTTGGCAGCGCATTCCCCTAAAAGCCCGAGGTGGTTGATGCAGTTCCAAACATGTTGTATAACCACAGTGACAATCTACCAAAATTACATAGAAAGTAAAGAAATGGAAAAAGATATACCAGGAACATGCATTCCAAAAGAACTCTTATCTTGCAATATTAATATCAAGAGTATTGGCACTGATTCCAGAACAAAATTCCTTGGGTTTGAATTCTAGCCCTACTAGATGTTAACTGTGTCACCCCAAGCAAATTACTTAACCTCTGTGTGCTTCCATTGCCTCTTTACTCTAGTCAATTGATCTTGTGACGGTCAATCACAGGACATAGCAGTATGTAGGTGACTGGTCTGACAATAATAGTGCCACAGCCCATGGCCACTGTGTTGAGCCAGGGCAATCCGAACATTTAGTAGGGTTATTTATACTAAAGCTAGGAGGAAGATCATGCTTCCCTCTGAAATGCTAAATATGTCATGACCTCCCTCCACCCTCCACTCTATGATGTGGAGGAAGGTTTCTGAACTGTAGAGAGAATGGCTGCAATCCAGAGGAAAGCTAAAACGAGAGATGAAGAGAAAGAGGAAGAGCCCAGAGAGCATCATCAGAGTCTAGCCCTACCTTCCCATTTAGAGGAGCCACAGCTCCTCTCGGCTTCAGCTGGATTAAAATGGATTTCATTTGCTTACAAAGAATAGTACTATCTAGCTCTGTAGTTTTTAGACTCTCATCGACATAGTGGTTAAATTCTCCATCCGTGTGTGAGTCTTGAACACCCCTCCTTCTTGGAACAACATCTGAAGCTCAAGGGACATGGACCACGTAGAAGGAGTTGGACATTTGTATTTAGACTATATTAAAAAAGGTCATCAGCATTATCCCTGGACACGTGAAATCACATTAATCAACTCTCATTGTGCCTGGGACATAGTAAGTATTCAATAAAGATTTATCTCCCCTGGTAAAAAGTTTCAAAGATAATATAAAAAAGGAATAGTCTCCCTCCTCAATATGTATACAGATATAGTATTATCATGAATCTGTATCTTGGTTTGAAACTTTAATACTTGAATTTGACAGTAGGAAAAGTGAACATCTTTTCTGATCTTTTAAAATTGAACATACTTCTGGGGCTGGCTCTGTGGCCGAGTGGTTAAGTTCACGCGCTCCACTGCAGGTGGCCCAGTGTTTCATTGGTTTGAATCCTGGGCACGGACATGGCACTGCTCATCAAACCATGCTGAGGCAGCGTCCCACATACCACAACTAGAAGGACCCACAACAAAGAATATACAACTATGAACCGGGGGGCTTTGGGGAGAAAAAAGGAAAAAAATGAAATCTTTAAAAAAAAATTGAAGATACTACTTATATTCTTTCTTCATAATTTCAGAATTGTCAGTATAAATGTTTGGTTTGAATATTTATTATGTAACTTCTTTTCCACTACAATTTTACCATTTTCTTAATACTCACTCTTTTAAAATTATTTAGAATCCTGTTGTACAGCATCAGAGTTTGAGTAACTTATAAAATGTATTCAACTCCCTATTATAGTGCCATGTCAGTATATGAAAAAATATTTATGGATATACCAGAGAGAAAGAAGAAAATAATATGAAATAAAAATTGAAATTGACAACTTAGAAAATACGTTTATTTAAAAGTGCTGAGTGGAAAATTCTCCATAAATATATTCCTCACACACTAACCACTCCATCCCACCCCAAGCAACATGAGACATCTCAGAGAAGATATCCCAAGATAAAAATTGGACTTGAGTCAGGAATTACTTAATTTTACTCCTAAATCTGACAATGACCAGTATGTTGACGAAAATAATCCATAACCAATCTATAAATGAAAATTTGGGTGAGTTTATTCTGAGCTTAAATCTTAGGATTATAACCTGGGAGAGTCTTTCCACAAAGGAACAGAGCACTCCAAAGAAGTGGGGGTACACAGGACGGTTATATACCCTCAAAGAGAGTGTTTCACATATGATTGAAATGTCCCTCCCACAATAGTCACAAGATTGCCCTGTCGGCACAGCACTTGATGGACACAGCAGGTAGTGGGTCTGCTCTCTCGGAGGGTGTAGCAGGAGGCAAGTCTATTGTCTCCAGCTGGGCGGTCACAGGTGAGTGCAGTAATCAGTTTCTAGCCTAAGGAAAAATACTTAATCCTTAAGGAGACGCCAACGTTGGGAGGGGGAGAGAAGTTGCACCTTTATCTCAAGGGCCTTTTGCTCCTGCCATAGGGAATCTCTAAAGCAGATATACAATGCACGCTCAATGGCCTCGGTCAGGCCCTTTTGGAAAGACAAGGTCAGGCCGAATTAGGTTTACACCAAATGGCTTCCTCATATTCTCCAATATATCCTATTGCTTGCCATTTTTATTTGTCAAATAGAATGAGGAATTTTGGATGAAAAATATTCTGGACTTCATTTATTCATCTGATTTGGACTATCATAATCCTGTGGGTTAAAAAAGTGCAAGTTCTATACGAGAATTCAGTGATTCTCATCAGGACCTGAGCCATGCAAAGAAGTTAGTGAAGAGTTTCTCTGGTGTCTCCCCAACTTCCTTGTGATTATGCCTCTTCCCCCACATGGATTTTTCCCTTTCCTCTCTTCAGTGAGGTGTCAAAAGATAAACCGAAGCATATTAAAAATTTTAAGAGTTTATTCGAGAAAAACTCGACTTGAATTGGGAGCATCCTGTTTAACAGATAGAAAGGAGCCCCGAGGAGCTGTACAAAATGCAAAACTTCTATAGGTGGAAGGGAGCAGGAACAAGGAAGTTAGACCAGGCAAAAAAGCGAGTTGGTTACTGCAAGTTTACTTTCCTTTAAGGAACAGCAGGGGTCTGTCAGGCAGATGACCCAACTAATGCTGATCAGGCGATTCCTAATTGACTGGTTTAAGTTTCCATTTCTGGGAGAGCCAAAGTTGTAATTAAGTTAAGTCTTGGTTTGATGATGTGGAGTTTAGCATAAGCGACTCCATTTGTCACCAGCAAGTTGCCCTGAGGAACTCAAGAGTGGGGATTTGGAAGCATTTAACTCTTTTCCAAATAGCTTTTTTTTTTTCCTTTTGTTGTGTTAAGGAGATGCAACCACCAACCACCCTGAACCAGACCAAGCCTCACCACAAAAGCTACGCCTATGACCTTTGCCTTATTTGTAGTACTGAGATCTCTCCAGGAGGAGCTTAGACCTCATGACCACAACCTGCAGTGTATGTGGAAGCATGTTTTCCAGCTGAGCCTGCACAAGTGAATACCCATCTCTCCTGTTTGAATATTCATTCCCCCTGCCAAATAACCGTCCCTGTTTCCCATTGTTCGGGGGGCCTTGACTCTGGAAATGATACCGTATGGTCTCCCATTTGCCACAAGTATACTTTACTTTGTGAGACAACTACTTCTGGTAGAGAGTCTGATTTAACTCGCTAGGAGGTGAATTCACTTTGGTTTCTGTAACACATTTTGGGCCTGTTGTCTTTTCTTAACACAGGATAGCCCTTAGTAGGGACTGATGTATCTTAGGTCTTTTCTTCACTCCCGTGCTCCAGTGCCTACACCCTCGATCCCTTGGTCACACTGGACTTCTCATTGCAGGTTCCACCCAGGTTGAAGAAATTTCCTTGGGTAGTTTCCCCTGATTCAAACATCTCTTTTTCACCTCTTCTATTTACACAGCGTTGCATTATTTTGTTTTGCAATGTGGGACTTTTGCCTCTATTAGGTATTAATAGTAAAAAATAAGTTTACTGCTGTCAATCTTCCAAAGAATATTTTGGTTTTAACAGGAGCGTCTTACCATCATTCAGAGGAATTGGTATCTAACCATGGGACTTGGGATTCTACCACAGGGAGACTTCAGGTTAGCCAGAGGAATATTTGGGGAACGTGGGGAAAAAGGGATATTTAAATTTATCTAGAGCCTATCCAATGTAATCAATAGTCAATGACAAATCATTATGAAACTTCAAATCTTGATTGAGCATTTCACTAATATTCTCAGCCTATTAACTTTTCCATCAATTTATTGCCATTTTAGAAGCTGAGAATCAGACTTGTTTCCTCCCCCTTTTTGGGGGGGTGTGTCTAAGTGGGTGGAGGAAAGGCTGTGGCTCTAGCAGGCATGCCTGGGTTTCGGAACTGTTTCTGTTAGTGGAGGGAGAATATGCTTGCAGGTATTCCAGGCCATAGCTCTCCAAAAGATCCTCCCACATGGCTTGCTTAGCTTTTACTTTCATTTTGTATTAAACAAAAAGTCATTTGAGGGCTATTTAATGCTCTGGTTTGTGTTTTCCAATACCAGATAAAAGTTAAACAGATGAACCATTTGGGGGGTAAGGATTGGGAAATCCACGGCTGCTAAAATGCTTTAAAGTTTCAAAATGGTTTTGTTTTTTTAAACCCATTTTCCATGTTCCAGCAGCTGTGGGTTTTCCCAGGGCTCCCCCTGTGGCTCAAAAGGGAGCTGCTTAATGCTTAACAGATGAGCCAATTGAGTTTTTAAATGCAAAATTAAACTTAAAGTGCAGAAAGAGCACAGGGGACTCCACAGCCAAGAATAGACTGAAGGAGAGAGAGCTGCGTGCCGGGCTTGGGGGAGAGGAAGCCTCTTCCCGAGCAAGCAAGCGGCAGCAAAGGGGAGCAGGGGGCAGGCATGGTGATCTTTTGATCTCCAACAGGCTGTAATTATACTCTGTATTGCCAAAAGTTTTTTCAAAACTACTTTCTTTAGATTTACATATGTCTATTTTTCTTTAAGAACAGAAGAAAAGAAGTAGATGGATGGGCTCTATGGACAAATACATTTTGATCTCCATCAGGTTTGTTCTCTCAGTGATGGTGAGAGAGTTTGCTCCCCTCAGCATTTTCTTTTCCTCCTAAGATCCCTAGGCCCTTTACCTTCTGTGCCCCAGACACTCACTGGACCATCTGGATTCTCAGAACATTCTGCTGTGAATGTGAGGAGCCAGGACGATTGTAGACTTTGGTTGAGACATAATTTGCCGAGTGCAGGATAAATTGCCTTGCTATTCATCTAAATATTTAAACATAAGAAAGAATTGGGTTTTGGTGCTTAAAAGTAACCAACTTGAGGGGGACTGGTGCTGCAGTGGTTAAGTTCACATGTTCCGCTTCCGTGGCCTGGGGTTCACTGGTTCGGGTCCTGGGTGCAGACCTACACACCGCTTGTCAAGCCATGGTGTCGTAGGCGTCCCACATATAAAGTAGAGGCAGATGCGCACGGATGTTAGCTCAGGGCCCGTCTTCCTCAGCAAAAAGAGGAGGATTGGCAGCAGATGTTAGCTCAGGGCTAATCTTGCTCAAAAAAAAAAAAAAAAAAAGAGTGAAAATTAACCAACTTGATTCAAGACAGATTATCCTAACACCTTAAAAACAATCTCCATTTCGATTGTATAAATGCTTTTACTTAACAGGCTCCCAACATCATCGAGACTGAAATTCCATGAGTGTGCTTTCTTTCATTGAAGATGATAAAATTAACTGTTGGATTCCAAATTGTGGAAATCTTTTTGGGAGTCAATCTCATGATTTCAATATTTTTTCATAGCAATAGGTATATTAGCATTCCAGAATGTGGTACAGCCCTGGTGAAGCTCGTCAGACCACAGAACCTCCCAGATTTCTGGCCGTTGCATATTGGAAGCATGAAGGCCTTAGTATTTTGGGGAGGTATGTGCATTGTTGTCTAGAGCATTTTAATTGCATTCGAGGAAAATTTAGTATAATCTGCAAAAGTGCTGAGAAATAAACACATTGGAAAACTTCTGTTGCTAAGATTGTGTATTCATACTTGGCATTTAAGCAAGGAAAACATTGAAAATCCTTCAATAGCTCACTTTTGGAGAAATCACTTTAACAGATAGTAACCAAAAAATCTTGTTATCATGCCCAGGAACCTTTCCATTAGGATACCAAGAAGAGAATGCTAGAAAGCTTCAAGTTCACATTTGAAGTCTAGCAACAATTAGTGAAGTCACAAGGGTAAATAAGCATAAAAAAGGAGACAAGCATATGCACATCTATGTATCTGTGTGTACACGCACATACCTTTCTAACCTCATCCAAATTTGCGTATTCAATTACAAATTACATTCCTTAGGTATTTTTTAACTCCTTCAAACTTTCAAAGTAAATCTTATTATTTGAAGTTCTGAGAGCTCTGATGGCAGACTCCCACACCTCTGCCAAAAAGAACAAACCAAACCAAACCAAAAATAACCCCAACAAACTATAAAATGGATCATTATCATGTAGTCTCAACCTTTATGATGATACTTGTCAACTCTTAATTGCTTAATGCAACAATTATTTTACCTTAATTATTATAAAACGGTAACTTCTAAAAAGCAGACTGAGGATGACTATTCCTGCTCTGCATCTGGGATGTGTATTCAGAGACTTGCACCTCTTAGGCAATCAAATCCACTTGAGTCATTGACTATATCCAGCCTTGTCAGTTTGCCTGAAGGAAAGATACTGAGAGGTTGGGCTCCTGCGAAAGCAATCATATGGTTAATTGCTTTAGTGCGAACCTAGCCATTGTGATTAAAGCCTAGGACTTGTGTTTAGGTAGAGCAGAGTTTCCATGCTTCAAGGCACTCCTTGGCAGATCTGGTACTCTCCAGGCCTTGAGAAAATGTGCTGAGGCATCAGCATATTTCCCTGAGGAGTCTCAGTGTTTGGGAGATCATTCAATCATTAGACCATATTCAAAGAACCTGGGTTAATTTGAATATATAATCATTGGCACACATATTCATATATTTGCAACCTCTTTGAAAGGATGATCAGCAGAATGCAGATTTAAATAAACAAGAACATATTCAAAACTTGACCTATTATGTGCTTGAATTTAATGCGAATCCGTGCTCACCTCAAACCATCTTATACCTGTCATCTAATGATTATACAAGCCTGTATACTGCAACTGGTGGACTTGGAATGGACGTAAATTAAAAAGACAGTTTGCTCTACTTTTTAATAAAATGCTATGGCTTATCTTTTCAGGATTCCAAAATTAGTTATTTCTCATAGAATTTGATTAGCAACAATTAGCCCACATTTTATATATACACTCACACAGACATATACACACATGTACGTATGTGTGTGTGAATAGATGCATAGATTAACTTCAATGCACATAACATTTCAAAACTTTGGTCTAATCTTTTCTTTCTCTTTTTGCAAAATTATATAGAATCAAAATCATTGTTCCTTCCCTCTCCAGTAAAATGTTGGCTTTAGAGTTCACTTTTTATAAAGAAATTCTAAATCATTAAGCAAGTAGAATACCATCCCTTTAATATACTTTTTTTAATTACCCAACATACTTTTGGGGCTTTCACAAGTGGAGGCTAATATGCACTGATGCATAACGAAACAGCTATCCATGTTCTCGTAATTCAACTCCAACATCATTTTGAATAGATTTTTAGTATACTCACGGGAGTCACACAAGGGTAATTGATGATGACTTCGAATTGCTTGCATCTTATTTATCTTAAAATCTATCCCATAATCTGTTACTACATTATGGGCAATAATATCATTCTGTCAATTGTAAAAACAATGGCGTTTTATTAATTTAACTGTATTTATTGCTCTTCTATAACCTCATTAAAAATGACCCCTGTGTGTATAAGGTATTTTAGAAACCCTACTTTCTCAGAAATAGATGCAGTTAAGATTTACCATTTTAAGAAATATTAACAAAAAAGGGCGGCATATGATGGCATAGTCCTCATCATTTTGCATTGTTCTCCAAACAGTTGCCTTCATTTTCAGGGTGGATCTCTGAATGTTAATAGCAGATGCATCACGTGCAGGAAGCTGGGAGCCTGCAAGCCATGTTTGGCATGTAGATTCTTTGTAGGGAAAAATGTTACACAAAGCATGCTGCATCAAGTGTTTCATTTCAGAAATGGAATCTTTCTCTTAGACCAGTTTGATGCAATATTTTCTACCACTGTAAAAATTTGCTCATAAAGGAGTTAAATATTAAAATTGAATGGGAAGTAATAGAAAAATATAACCTCTATTCCCTAATGCAAAAATCAAATATGCAAATATGAAAATAAGGGGACTCTGCTTCTTCCCCTTATACAACTGATTAAATTGTCACTGCTGGAGATTACATGGGGTTTTATTCCCTTTACAGCCATATTCAATTGGACGGACAGAAAAATATATTGCCGCAGACGATACCCACCACCTGGGTACACTGTGCTTCCAGTCCCGGCAGAGGTCTTGTCCAAAACTTTGCAGCTACCCCTTTAAAAAAAGAAAATTATTAGATGTGATCATTCATGACAGACTAGATGACCTCTGAAGTCCTTTCCAACTTGGAGATCCCAGTAAGACAAAAGCTCGTCCTCTCACGACGAGATATTCCTGGGTAACAGAAGCTTCTGTGGCCCTCCCCCTTTCTATAGCGATCCTAAAAACATCTCATTCCTTTCTCAAGAGACCTTCATTTAAAAAAGAATATCAGAGCTCTTCTCTGCCTGTGTTTGCACTTGACGTCTTAGCTGATTGATGATTCATTTCTTGGCTTTTCAGTT
Organism: Equus przewalskii; assembly: GCF_037783145.1. Taxonomy (NCBI): domain Eukaryota; kingdom Metazoa; phylum Chordata; class Mammalia; order Perissodactyla; family Equidae; genus Equus; species Equus przewalskii. Next base: position 82,561,105 of record NC_091845.1, on the reverse strand, counting down.
TTGACACTGAACTTACCCCTCCCCCCCCACCTTGGTCCAATTGTCCCTTCCAGATGGCAATATTTGATTATTGCAAAAGTTAGATACAGAAACAGAAGGGTTACCTTTGCTCCTCTCCTGTCTCGCCGAGGTTCTGATGCGGTTCTCGCCGTCTGCCTGGGTGTAATAGAAGTTGGTGCTCAGTGACGATGTCGCCTGTCTGTGTCACTCTGCACTGCGGGCTGAGCAGAGAGCTGCCTCCAGCTGCAGGCGAGGGGCCTCGTGTTAAGGACGCACAGAACGAGTTCATTAATGAGATCGTTTTTCTGGTGCACAGAGATGTAGGCGTGGGGAAGGAGAGATTCAACAACTAAAAAAGGTGGCAGGATGATGTTTTTGAATTGGAGCATTCGAAAAAAAATAACAACAATGAAAAAATAGTTAGCAGATGCTTCATTGCAAGGACAAGTGAACAAGTCTATTTGCCTTTAGATTTGTGGTAGATATACACGTGCTACTTTGCTACAGAAGGGGAGGAATTGATCCCCAAAGAATTTTTAGGTGGCTTGATGTATGGCTGGAGATATTTTTGTTGCTGTTGTTATCTTAGCCATTCAGCAAAACGACACTTAGGGATATTTTTAACTAGATAAGATCTCTATTGTTATAACTGTAATTTGAAAATTTATCTTCTTGGACTGGGTGGATGAGTAAACAACCACGTTTCTCATTTCCAGCATCCAGATGGGTAAATTTATAATGAAATCAACTGATTTCTCCATGCCAAAACCCCAAAATTCCACATACATTTTAAAACACAGATGCATACATCATGCTTAAACATAGCATTCTGTTTTAACCTGAGGATTTCTTAAATCATTGCTTTTTAACAACTTGTGTGCCCTTTTTTAAATAGTAAATCTGCTCAATTCAGATATCTTTTACTATCAAAATTAAAAGCAGAGTTGTGTGTGTTCTACTGGCGTGAACACTTGTGCGCGACTACCCTTTCTCCTCCGTGTTTGCTTTTTTTCTGTCTTTCTCATGTTTCTTTGTTTTTCTTTTGCTTTCTTTTCAAGATTTCCCAGGGTTTTTGTTTTATCATATTGTTCTCTTTGCATTGTTCAACAGCTCTTTGACAAAAGTTCCACATTTAATCTAATTTTCTTTTTTTGTTTAATTTCCCCATAGTTTTATACTGTTGCTTTATTTTTCTTTCTCTTCTGGGGCATTGTGCTTATTTGTGAAAACAGAGCTCCAAAAGTCAGAATAATGCTGTATCGACAAATTTTTCTATTGACTATCCTCATGTTTTAATATCTTGACCTTTGACATTATTCCTTCTTCTAATATCGGCCATTTTAAATCATGTTTTCATCTATTGCACTGCATTTTCTATTATTAACGTCCTTCTTTTCCATTCTTCCCCCGATGTCCTGATTTCCCAGGCATCTGGGCATTATTAAAATGTGACCATCATTTATTCAACACTTGATATATGCAGTGTGTCCAATGCTTTGCACATACTCCCTTGCACTCTCCCTACATCCCTGCAAGGTGAGCATTCTCATCTCCAGGTGATCCAGGGGAAGACAGAGGCCCAGTGATTAAGGTACTGCCTGAAGGCCACACATTAACTGTGACAGCAAATATTTGTTCCCAGAAATATCAGGAACCAAATCACCTTCTCCGTCAAGGAAATCACAGAGACAAAAAATCAAAAGCATGTTTTGACATTCTGTTATGTACAGAGAAGTTCTGCTCACTTGCTAAACTTCACAGATCCATACTCACTTCATTATTTGCATGCACTTGTACCTGAAGTGATTAAATAGAAATTACTCCTTATGTCTTCTTTTTGATAACATTTACCAACTTTAGTTTTATTTGTGACTTTTAAAAAAAGCTCTAAACTCAAGTTACTATCTTCAACAAAATTTTTAACTAAAACTGGGTTCAAGTTTTCTTTCTACATATAGCGATTTACTAATATATTGTTGTAAATGTAAACAGACTGTGACAGCAAGTTCCTACCAGGAAAATAAACAAGAAATGGCAACTCTAGAAGCATGAAGAGATCATGTTGTCTGCAAACCCATAGCGTATATCAACCTTTCCAGCAATGACATCAGCGATCAAATATGTTTTTACAGTTGTCAAAGAGGTGGATCGGGCACTCAATCCCCACCGGCGTGCAGCTGCTTTTCCCCATCCTTCCCTCCCTGGATTATATTTGCCTTTTGGGAGAATAGAAAAACGGCGTGTTCCTTTACGTTCCTCATTCAGATTTAGAAACTCTCATACTTCTTGCTATGATGATGACATGCAGGTGTCATTTTCTAAACAGGTCAGTTTGCAAGTTTCATAAACCCACTGTTTAATCATTACCACCTCCTTCATTTTATTCTTGCAATGATATTATATATATATTTATATATGTGTATATATTTATATTACTTTTAAGAAGCAGACACATATATTTGATATTCCGTTAGAAGTCTCTAAAATTGCCACAGCTATTGCCATGAAAAAAGTCATATTTCTAGACTTTGGACAAGAGCTTAACGAAATTCTCTTTGATGGATTGCAGTCCTGAAAGCTGTTATTATACTAAGCTGTAATTAATGTTTGTACCCAGCAGTCTCCTAAGGAATTGCAGAAAGAAAAAAGTTAACAACCAGCACACCCGAAATAGCTAGGGAACTTTGACCAGAAGGAGAGGACAGCAGTCATGCAATGATTAAGAGGGGAGAGGGGAGTAAGAGTGACTTGGCTTTGAATTTCAGCTCTACCATTGGCCACCTTTGTGGCTTGGGCAAGTTACCACGTTCTTCTAAACCTCAGTTTCTTTAACTATAAAATGGGGATAATAATGCCCACTTCCAAAGACTGTCAGGAAAATTTGACCAGGTCATGCATGCAGAGCAATCAGGACAAAATTTGGTCTTTAGTAAGACCAGTATAGAAGACAGCTGTCATCATTATTGACATTACCACTTTTTTTTATTAATTTTTTTTTTGAGGAAGATTAGCCCTGAGCTAACTGCTGCCAATCCTCCTCTTTTTGCTGAGGAAGACTGGCCCTGAGCTCACATCCGTGCCCATCTTCCTCTACTTTATATGTGGGATGCCTACCACAGCATGGCTTGCCAAGCGGTGCCATGTCTGCACCCGGGATCCGAACCAGAGAACCCTGGGCCACCAAAGCGGTGCGTGAGCACTTAACCACTACGCCACTGGGCCAGCCCCAGACATTACCACTTTTATCATCCCTATACAATAACTAAAAACTAATTTCTCTTTCTTTCCTCCTTTTGGCACTATCCTGAGCCATGTAGTCCTTTAACCAGCTTATGAGTGGCATTTGAGGCTGGAGGATTTTGCTGTGGTTGTTGTTTTTGTCGGCCCCCTCCCAACTATAGTAACTTTATATATAACTCCTGTAACAACTTTTAAGATCAAGATCCAGTCTATACTAAATGAAGCATACATGAGCCAGTTCTTCACACACTATAGTACTTGGAATTTATGTCTTTTGGCAAGTATTTAAGAGTATAATCTGTGTAATGGTTCTCACCTTTCTATATCAACTTTTACTGGTATTTTATTTCCCTAATAAAAATTTCCAAGGCTCAGCCCCATGCCTGGCACATAGAAGATGTTCAATAAATTACTATTAAAATGAGCTAAACTGAACCTAAATATCTTATCTGCCTTGGGCAAAACATCAATTCACTAAGGGTATGCTTTACTCATTCATTCATGTGTACATGTGTGCCTTCATTCATTCAGTCAGTACTTGTTATGAGTCTACAATGTGATATGTGCTGCCCCCAAAATAATCCACATGAGGGCAGGGACCCTTTCTTTCTTGTATATAACTGTATCCTCAATATTTAGCACAATGCCCGGCATATGATAGGCGCACAAGAGATATTTGCTGAATCAATCAATTAAATTCTATTTTGGGATGGATTGCATTTCAGGATACATAAGAACAGCCTGGAGAACTGCATGGTGAAAACAAAAACAACAAACAATCCAATGGTACTAAGAGCCATCTTTCACGGTTACTTGCCAGGCTAAGCGTAATCAGAGCTCAAAAGCTGGCTTCCAGGTTTCACTACTGTGAGCCAGCATGTTTTCAACTGAGTCTGTTGGAGTTTTCCTAACAACTGTTTTCCTAGTCAACAGCTTTCTCTTGAAATGGAAAGAAAGGATGAATAGTAGGTGAAAAAATAGTGAGAGCTATAAACGACTAATAAAGATACAACTGAGAATTACTTGAAGATTGGCAGATCTAATTATTGAGAATAGGTGAGGTCCCAGTATATCAGCTTTACTGGGAGTTCCTTCTGTAAGAAAGAAGTAGTATATTTTGGTGACAATTATAGAACTTTATTGCTTAGATACCTTAGAAATCAGACCATCACTAATTTTTACAGATGAAAAAATAAGACCAAAAGAGATTCAGAGACCAAGCCAAGGTCACTTGGAGTCTGAACTAAGGCCCTGGTCTCTGATGTCTAAGAAAATAAATGATCTCACCACTCTATCACAAGACCTATTAAATATAAATGCTAACATGAATAATTTCACGAATGGCAACATTTTAAATATCTGTAAGACAGCAAAAATACCAACCCAAAGCAGAAAATGTGCAATAAAATATTCAACATGCTCTTGGTGTTTTCTATAAAAAAGGTTTTAAAATAATAGGAACTTCTGTTGTTCAAGCGTAATGTACTTCTATTCAGTTGAGCCCGTAAATCCAGATTAAGACCAGAGTACCTTCCAATGGGCAGGCCTTTTTTTTTCCCCAGCCACTCATATTGAATTTTAAATTCATGTTACCAATTGCCTATACAATCCAGGGAGGGAAGGAAGGAGGGAGTAGGGTTAGGGATGGTGCTAAACAAGTTTCTAAAGGTAAATTTGCAATTTAATTTTCGAAGATGAGACTTTTGAAGGGTTCCTATATCTAAAACAACAGAGAGTTATTTGCACACAGCGATTTGGACACATTAAAAAATTCAAAATTGCAAAATTGCAAGCGACCCTTTACAAGTAATCATTCAAATGGTAACAAAAGAAAAGGATGTTGAATTCTATAGGAGGTTTGTTCATCTGGAGGGAAAAGGCACAGACTGGGGGAGCATATATTTATAATATTGCTATATGAAAGAAACAAGAGGCAGTTATGTTAGTTTCACAGAAAGTTACCCACTTTGGGGTAGGCTAAAATTAAGCATTCCTTCCAAACTATATTGTTTTCATGCTGCTATTTTACTGGGTGGCATAAATCGTTCTTGAGAAATGAATTTATCTGTATAATCCTCTATAGACATAACAGTGAAGGGTGACCCTGAAGGACCAGGATCAAGGTTTTAAAATGAATGAATGTGAGCATGTGTAATTATTTCTTTCAGATTTGTAACAACATTCTTGCTGTTAACAAATATAAATGTAACATTTACTAGGAAATAAGAGACTGCAGACGGAAATAAACAAACCTAGGATGTAGTTCATCTAAGTAAACACTGAGGTTATAAACCTTCAAACTCAAATATCAAGAGCCCTGCAAATTAATGCTGCACACAATAGACCCTTTGGAAGCTGCCTTAATCCACCCCCCTGAATCTACATGAGGGCCATGCATAACAATGCAGGAGCTGAGTTTCCATTAAGAGTTTCCTCTGCAGGCTGTCAGCTGTTTGAAGAAATAACAATTTCCTAGGCATGAAAGCTTTTTCAGAAGGTTCCCACTGATGCGTAATAAAAGTGACTTTCCTTTTTTTTTTTCTTCTCCTTCTTCCTTTTTGTCCCCCCCTCAGATGTAACTTTGGAGGGAGAAAAGGGGTGGACTAAGGCCATAGGCCCCCTACTAGCTTACCTTACGTGGATTATCAGTGCAGGTGTTAATATAATTGAAGGTGTGGTAGCAGATACAACCCCCTAATAGCTTTTCCTATATGGAGATTACCTAGGTAGAGAATGCCAGACTACCTGAAGAATAGGCAAGTGAGTACCTTATTAACATATCACCATTCAGCGGCAGCTGCATATCTGGAAGAAGAAGAAGAGAAAAAAAACCTTTAAAGAGCCTATTCATCTATGTTAATGGGCCCATTGCACAGCACATTGTGTGAGAAATTAAGTCTCTGGCTGTGAACTTCCTGTGCTGTGCAAGCTGCCTTGACTCCTTTTTATTGCTTCAGGGTTATTATCTCCTCCTGGAAATAAAAACAATCATGTTCTCACATTTGAGAAGCCAAAACACTCTGAGATAACAAACTGGAGATGCTGGCTGAAAGTTTCTTTTGTCTCCCTTATTAAGTGAAAAAATATGTTTTGAAATTAAAGCAACCCCCAAATTTACATCAAAGCACATCAAATTAACTGAGCTGCCCTGTGAGTGACAAAGTTTTTCTCCCTCTCTTCTTATAAAATACACAATTAAACTGCTTTCCTAGTTATCATTCCTTTTTTAGAATTAATTTTTGACGGGAAAATATGTTAATTTATTCAAATTAGACATGATTTTTAAAAATGTGCAACTTGCAAAAGAACTGCTTTCCTTCTAGAAGATAAGTATAATAAACGTAAAAAAGAATGGTATTTATCCTCAGCAATTTCAATTTCAGGACAGGCTTGGCTAGCATTTCAAACAAGAAAATGGAAAAGATAATTTAAGATTAAGGAAATTCCTCCTTTTAGATTCGTTGAAAGCCCAGAATGTTTGCATCTGCCTTTTCTTGGCTCTAACAAGGCCACCATGTAAACCTATACACATTTGGCATAAAAGCGAATCCTCTTCGGATTAGCAAAACACATTTCCGTCATTTTGTGTGTACATTACATCAGCAGCAGCAGCAGCAGCACCATCATCATTAACATGCTCATCATAAAAGAAAGGGCTAATGATCAATACTAACTGATTACAACTCAATTAACAGAGAATCTCCCAATGCAATTAAAAAAAAATCTAGTTTCCTTCAGACTTGAAGCATTCTCAAGTTAACCTAATATCTCTTAGTGTTTAACGGGTTTAATGAGCATGGGAGACAATAAAAAGAATACCGTAATTCAATCTGCTCCTTTTCTTTGCTAATGTACATTCTGTCTCCACTGGCACAATTTGTCCGAACAGAATAATAATTATTATCTGATGTTTCCAGGTTTAGCAATCAAAAAGCTTTATTTTAAGAATATGGCAAATCAGCCAATGAGGAAACATGGTTGGATACATCCAGGAGGTTGACCATGGATGTGTGACCTACCATAGAGTTGGTTGAGGGGATTCTTGGAGCATTAAGGACTGCATTGTTCCTTGGGTTTGGTTTGTTTTCCTAAAAAAGAAAGTAAATAAAAGTTTGTGAAAGTAGAAAATAGTCAAACAGATCCTTCTGTGAAAGATACGATGGCAAAGATGATTCCTTAATTTGCACAGTAAAATTAGTATCAATTATGTGAAATAATGTGAAGTGTCAAGCTTTTTCTTCAAGGACAGATGGGCAAATTTTTCCAACTACTACTTACTAATATTTCTACCTTCCATTTTTTAATTTATCGACATTTATGGGAAGCATTGGAAGAGATGACTCTATTTGCTGGGGAGTCAGCTGCCTCAGTCCCTGTGGGATGTCTATAAATGGTAGATTTTGATAGACTCTGGAAGGGATTGCTAGCTTTCTACTGGCTTCTTAAAGAGAAGACTTACTTCAGTGGGAGCAAAACTTGACTACCCGTTCTATGCGTGACTGCTTTATATTTCTGACAAAACGCCCTCTAATTTTTTGGGCTAAGATTTTGTGGAGTTAAAGTCTGTTCCTGGGGGTACTGAAAGAACAAGGAAGAGCTGAACACTACTATTTTCTATATCAAGGGAGTAGTTGATATTTCAGAAATCATCGCGACTAGTGATTTAAAGACGAGAAGACAAAATTGAACTATTTCCCTTAAGATAACACAGATTAATGGGTCGTTCACAGTCCTGTTAACACGTAACCACTGTATGCCCCAGGTAATCAGGGCGACGTTGTTGCTGGCACAAAAGTGACATCAGAACTTGTCTTTGTTGGCATCAGAACTGCCAGCCATATCACCTCTGACTGCGTGGCCCCACATCTATTAACCTTATTGATTTGGAGTCCCGCCGGGGCTCCCTGGAAAACTGCTCCCCGCTGAAAGGCTGAAGTGGATCAATCCTGAACCATGAACAAGAATTCAATAAAACAGCACAGTGAGGACCTTTAACCATTAAGTATTCCTTAAAGTAAATCAAATTAAAGACCTTGCCATAATTAAGCTCTTTTAAGATTTTGAGATGTCAATTGATTCCAAGTCCCCCAAAGTAAACTATGTCTAGAAGGTGCTGTTACAAGAGACACCTTTTCATCTGTTGTGAGGTAATTAACTAAATACAATAAGGAGAGCTGGGTTTGTGTCATCAAGGGGGCTGTCTTGTGTAAATAAGCGGTTTTAAAGTCAAACCTTAAAACATTATTATTTTCGTAACAAAATGGTACTTTATACAGATTTTCCATAGCAAATATCCTAGTAGAAAGAAAAATGTTTTTCTCCATAGCCAGCTTGGAATTTTTTTCTTTACTGGAAATTAAGCAGTATATTGCCTTATTTGTTGAAAAATGAGCCAGTCAGTTAGTTAATACGGTGAAATTAATGCCATGTAACTAGAATAGTGGAAATGCATCTTTGCTTGCTATTATTGATGCTCATCTTTGATCAATAATGCATAACAGCCTATGTGAAACATCTAACATAGAGTATATCATATGTTGTCTCTATTTAGCACCCCTAGGCAAGAATATTGTATAGGGAAAAAACCCAAAATTACTGTTTTTCTTTATTGACGGCTCTCTAAGGAATACACTCGAATGAGTTCTGTCTGGCAACTAATTGATAATTATTTAATTAGCAATTTATAATGACAATGGGATTTTACCCCCCACCAGTCCATCTCTTCTCTAAGACCGAAGTAGACAACCTTACCCATTCTTGCACTAACTTCTGGGAGCTAACACTGGCCGAAGCGTGCCCTCACTGAGGTTTCCCAAGTGCAACTCGGAAAGCAGTGCATGCCACCACCTCCTTGAAACCCCAGCGTTTCCTTTTCCCGTTGCGGGGGATGACTGGCACTTTAACAATGCGTGTGGGTGTACAGCCTCGTCGTGTCACTGTGGACAGTTCTAACAGCAGCTTCATTAGTTCTTTTTACAACAAAAGATAGGGTTTTTCCCCCTGCCTTTTTCTTTCTTTCCCTTAGTTGGCATGCGGGTTGAATTTTCCTTGGACCCCCTGCTTGACTTTTTTTATTCCAGAACTTCTTTAGAATGGTGCAGCTATTCGAACACTAGGAATTGTAACTGATAGACTGTTTGCAGGGGAACTCATGAAAGTTCTCTTTGTTCTCCCCTCTTTAACCAGGTTTACCAGCCCCTCCCTCCCACCAACCAAAAAGGAAAAGGAAATCCACTTTTAATTATACATTGATGGAAATCACTGTGTAGGAAGGGAGCATTCACTGCAGAATGCCCATTTTTAGACTTTATTACAAGCAAAAAGAGGGACTCGCATCAGAACAGCAATTCTCAGTCCTGAGCAAAAGCTCAAGTTAAAATGTATCTTTCTCCGTGACACTGTGTTCAGTTTAAGATTTATCAGCTAATGAAGGAATTCTTGTTAAGAAATAAAACAAGGTAGTGGCTTCTCTCTATGTTATATATAGAAAATAAAATATGTTTTGTTTTATTTCATATGTATGAAATAAAACAGGGCAGTAGCTTTAAATATATATAAAATGTATAATTAGCTCTGTAGAAGGGTTTTGTATAGATAAAAAGGACACGATTGAGTCTATAAGTAAACGTCTAAAAACATTTTAAATGGCTATTTATCTGATCGAAGTTTTTGACAATTGATTCTTTTTGTATCTTCCAAGCAAAGAAATAGGTATGGAATTAAAAAGGTTTGAAATGGAAGGAGGTAGAGTTGTGGGATCTAGATGGAAATAATAGGAGAAAAGGCATATTTTAATGTTAATCTGATTAATAAGGAAACGTCAATATTCTTTCTAGAATAAAAAGAGGAAAAAAAGTTAAAGCATCCAGAAATAGGCAGGCACACTCTTGAGGGAGAATTTCAACTGCAGTTGCCTTTTTACTTATTTTTTTACTTCTAAGGCATACACTTGTTGTCTTGAGATTAGAAACTGCTCTCTCTTTTTTGTCTTTTGAGTTTGTCTAAGAAAGAAAGGTGGTCAAGTCCTGTATGCTAGAGCCAAGGCACTTGCTCCCGAGGGCCGATCATCAGGCTGCAATAACGCCCTGCATCTACGCTTGACACGCCAGGCTGTAGCACTGGGTTCTCACCACAGCTGTGTGAGGTGGCAGGGAGACTCACTTCTCATAGGCAAAGCAACTAAGGCTTAACAGAGTGAGTAACAGGGTCCACAAAGAAAACAGAACCACTGCAAGCACTTTGGGAATGCCGGACCTAGTATAGAAATAGATCTTTTACGAATGTGGAGGGAGCTATTTTAGTGCAGGTCTGGAAGCCGAGGATAGAGGTCGGAGATGCGGCTAATAACGAGATCAAAGTGGAGCACTGGCCCACGAGGACAAGTGAGAGCTTGCAGGAAAATTTGAGAAGCTGTGTTCCTCTGGTATCTAAAGTTGTACTATGACCGGGGAGCATGAGGAAGTGCCTGTGGAAACTGTCCCCTCTGGGGAATATGTTGCTCTGTAATCTCAGAGCCAAGAATGTAATGGTGGGTTTAGGGTCATGGTGGATCAGTCGGGCCTGCAGTCAGAAAGACAAGCTGGACGTGGAGCTTGAGGAGAGCAGTGACAAGCTGGGGCCCACTGGGGACCTTTGTATCTGTCCTGTACCATATCTGACCTCCATGGACTTCCAAGAGTAATGGCTTCTTCTTCAATTTTACTTTCCAAATCTCATGCAAATTCCTTTCTTGGTCACCCCTAACTAAGAACCATGCAAGGGAATTCTGGAAAATGAAATTCCCATCCTTAATTGTGGTAGTACCAAATTGGCAACACAGAATCCAACTCATTGGTCTAAGGCCACATAGCTAGAAGGTGGCAGAGCCACAACTAAAGTTAGTTTTTGACTCTGAGAACAATGCTACTTCCACCCTGTCAGGCTATGTTGAGTTGTAAGTACCAAGGAGAGATTTCACCGTGGAGAGCGAAGGCACCAATCTGAATGTCACAGTCAGAAGCAACTGATAGAAATCCACCTGAAAGTGGCTTAAGCTAAAAAGGGGACTTATTGTCAAATGGGAATTAGTTGTCAAAAGAACATTTATTGCTTAATTGAAGCATTCAGACTTCAGGCATGACTAGATCCTGGAATTCAAATGGCATTGTCAGGACTCAATTTCCTTGCATTGGCTCTGCACTCCTCTGGATTGGCTTTGTTCTTGTCTGCTATGAATGGTAACGCAAAAAGATTGAAAAAAACCCGAGGTCTTGAAGGCATAAATTCTCCCACGGAAGAAAGAGTTTTAGGCCTGCATCCCACCAGCTTCAGTTCCAACGTAAGAGAATGCTTCTCTGTCTTAATATTTTGATAAAAAATTTCCTAATTGACCTTTGTTGGCCTGGCCAGGGTCAGATGTCCATTGCTGTATCAATAATTGAGGTCTAGGCATGATAGTCCTTGCCTTGGGTCAGTGTTCCTTCCAGGAATGTGGTAGGGAGAGAGAGTAGAACCAATCAAACCTGAGTGGGAGAAAGGTGGCTTTCCTGTGCTTAAGAACACGGAACGGACAATAAACGTCCACCATGCTGATTAAAGCTCCTGTTTTCAATGAACTTTGTTATTGCATAAGGGAAGTGAAGAAGGGATGGGTTAATCGACTGTAAAGATCGAAATATTCAGGAAGCGAAACTGCAATAGAGTGACAACAATGCAAAAATTTTGATTAATTGACATATATTATATGTGCCCTGTACTATTCTGGGCGCTAAAAGGAATATAAAAGTATAATTTACTGTTTCTATCTCCCTTAACAATATTTACACTTTCATTGAGGACAGAAATGTTACGCACACAACAATTAGCGAGCAATTGAATACAGAATGTAATTAATGTCAACTTTATGTGATATGGGTCAGAAAGAGCACCAGTCCTTTAGGAATAGACTACACAGGAAGGCCTCGATAAGGAGTTGGTACTTTGGCTCATCTCTGAAGAGTGATAAAGATAAGGAAAGGCTTCCATTCTCGAGAAATAACATAGATACAGGCATGGAAACAGGACTAAGCATATTATGGGATAATACGGTAGATATTAATTCCCTTCTTCTTAATTAACCGAATTTTTTTTGTTGTGGTTGAGGACAGCCATTTGTCGAGCTTAGGAGATGAATTGTCATTGTTTCAAGACAAATATAAAAGTTCTGTTTTCTAATTTCCCAGCCTTCTGTGCAGTGGAGGGAATCTGTGTGATGCAGCTCTAGCCAATGAGGTAAGTGAAATCTTTTGGGGAAGTTTGGGGAAAGCTATTGCTTTCCTGATATACGGGTACAGATTTGGTTGGTGATGGGTTTCAGGACACACTATCCTAAGATATGGCGCCTTGGCACATGGCATATTTTAAACTGAAAGAGTTTGAGAAAACAGCACAAGCAGGAAGGTCACTCTGACCTTCCTGCCACCTTTCCCCCGTGAAACAGACCACAAAACCCTCTTGAGAGAGGTGCCCTCGCTATACTGGCAGGAAGGGAGCATCACTGTCTCTGAGGACAAAGGGATGCTGAGAAGAATCCAAACAAACAGGCCTTCCCAATTTTCCATCGGTTTACTATACTTCCTTTGTATGCTCTGACCTTTCATATTTCCATAAAACTGTCCACTCTTCATCAAAGCTAGCAGAAAAACACTCAGGTTTAACGGTTCGTTTAGGTCTTCCTTCCCTTATGAAGGCTCCCATGTCATATAAAACTTATATTGAATAAATTTGCATGCGTTTCTCCTGTATAATCTGTCTTTGTCAATTTAATGTTCAGACCCAGCATGGAACCCTAAGATGGTTGAGGAACACTTTTTCCTCCCCTACATCGGCAAAGTTTTATCTGTCTCCTTTCTGACTTGAATATAGAGAGCGTCTGAAGTTATAGCAGCCACTGTCAACTGTGAGACAACAAACTTGAAAAAGAACGTCAATATGCTAAAAATGGTAAAGCAGGAAAGAAAAAATTTAAAAACAACCTGTCTCCAGACGTTTGGGGGTAAGAGAAATCTTTATTTATTTAAACCACTGTAAATAAGGGTTGTCTTGCTTGCAGCAAAATCCATTTTTAACTGATACAGATAGGAAAGAAATTAACCTGGTGAAGGGTTGGAAAATTATGGGAAATATAATTTCACTAATCACCACACGCACATTCACATCTCTATGATTTTATGCAATGAATACCCTCAGTCTAAAATGTCTTTTCTTTATCTCTTTACCTAAAAAGCCATCTATTTAGGTCCAGCACGTTTGTTATTTCACCCAGGAAAATGTCTCTGATTACCACGGTCAGACTAAATGACGCTTTGGGTTCCCACAAAACATAGCTTGTGCTCAGACCTAGCGCTAAATTCTTTTTCGGTATTGCAGCATAATTCGGTGTTTAGACACGCATCTTTTCCCCTAGTCTGCTGACTTCCTGAGGACAAAGATGTCTTATTCAATTTCCTGTTTTGCACAGACATGTCTACATACATCAGACTTTTGTCCAGTTTTGCTTAAATGAAATTTTCTGTGTTGTAGACTGAAAAAAGCATAGTGACACTATTTTCCAGCTCGTTCCATTCGTAGCTAGGATTTATCTCTCCAGTCTTCAATCTGTACTTGGCCCTGTGACTTGAAGTAAGTTTAAGGTATCTACTAAGATGATTTGATACTCTTATGTATTGTGAACTGATTACCACAGTGGGGTTAGTTAACACACGCATCACCATACATAAATGTCACTTCATTTTTGTGGTGAGAACATGTAAACTTTCGAGTATATAACACGGTGTATTAACTATAGTCACCGTGCCGTACATTAGATCCCCAGAACTTATTCATCTTATAACTGGAAGTTTCTTCCCTTTGACCAATATCTCCCCATTTCCCTCACCCCCTAAACCCTGGCAACCACCATTCTACTCTCTGTTTATATGAGTTAGACTTTTTTAGATCCAACATATAAGTGATATCATACAGTATTTGTCTTTGTCTGACTTATTTCTCCTAGCATAATGCCCTCAAGGTCTACCCATGTTGTCACAAATGGCAGGATTTCCTTCTTTTTTAAGACTGAATAATATTCCATTGTATCTGTTTATAAGCATCTTCTTTATCCATTTATTCATAGGTGGACACTTACTTTGTTTTCATATCTCGGCTATTGTGAATAATGCTGCAAGAACACGGGGCTTCAGGTATCTCTTCAAGATCCTGATTTCATTTTCTTTGGATACATACCCAGAAGTGGGATTGCTAAATCATATGGTAGTTTTATTTTTAATTTTTTGAAGAATCTTTATATTGTTTTCCATAGTGGCTATACCAATTTACGTTTTGACCAATAGTGCACAAGAATTCCCTTTTGTTCTCATTCTCCCTAATACTTATCTCTTTTCTTTTTGATGGCAACCATTCTCACAGGTGGGAACTGATATTTCATTGTAGTTTAGATTTGCATTTCCCTCATGATTAGCAATGTGGAGCATCTTTTCATATACTTATTAGCCATTTGTATATCTTCTTTGGAAAAATGTTTGTTCAGCTTCTCTGCACATTTTTTAACCAGATTGGTTTTTTCTTGTTGCTTATTGAGTTGTATAAGTTGCTTATGTATTTTGGATATTAACCCCTTATCAGATATGTGATTTGCAAATACTTTCTCCTATTCTATGCGTTGCCTTTTCATTTCCTGTTATGAATAGGATTGTTTTCTTTATTTCATTTTCAGATATTTCATTGGTGGTGTATAATAACACAGCTTATTTCTGTATGTTTATTATGTATCTTGCAACTTGACTGAATTCATTGATTAGTTCCAACAGTTTTTTGGTGGATGCCTTAAGGGTCTATCTATGTATGATCATGTTATCTGCAAACAAAGAATTTTACTTCCTCTTTTCCAATTTGGATGCCTTTTATTTATTTTTCTTCACTGATTGCTCTGGCTAAGATTTTCAATACTAAGTTGAGTAGGAGTAGTGAGAGTGGGCACCTTGTCTTGTTTCTGATCTTAGAGGAAAAGCTTTCAACCTTTTACCACTGAGTATGATGTTAGCCATGGGCTTGTCATATATGGTCTTTATTATGTTGAGATATATTCCTTCTATACCCAATTTGTTGAGTGTTTTTATCATGACAGGATGGTGTATTTAGTCAAATGATTTTTCTGCGTCTATTGAGATGATCATATGACTTTTATCTTTCATTCTATTAATGTGACATATCACACTTATTGATTTGCATATGTTGAACCATCCTTGCATCACTGGAACAAATCCCACTTGATCACCTTATATGATCCTTTTAACGTATTGTTGAATTCAATTTGCTCATATTTTGTTGAGGAGTTTTGCATCTACATACATCAGGAGTGTTGGCTTGTAGTTTTCTATTTTTGCGTGGTGTCCTTATCTGGCTTTGATATCAGGTTAATACTGGCCTTATAAAATAAGTTTGAGAGAGTTCCCTCCTCTTCAATTTTTTGGAAGAATTTAAGGAAAATTGGTGTTAATTCTTCCTTAAATATTTGTTAAAATTCATCAGGAAAACCATGTGGTCCTGGCCTTTTGTTTGTTAGAAGATTTTGCCTTCCAATTCAGTCCCCTTACTCATTATTGATCTGTTCATCTTTTTAAATTCTTCATGATTCAGTTTTGGTATGTTGTATGTTTCTAAGAAATTTATCCATTTCTTCTAGCTTATCCAATTTGTTGGCATATAATTGTTCGTTAGTAGTCTCTTATGATCCTTTGTATTTCTGTGGTATCAGTTGTAATGTCTCCTTTGTAATTTCTTTTTTTTTCTTTTCTTAAAGTTTGGCACCTGAGCTAACATCTGTTGCCAGTCTTCTTTTTTTTTCCTTCTTCTTATCCCCAAAGCCCTCCAGTACATAGCTGTATATTCTAGTTGTGAGTGCCTCTGGTTGTGCTGTGTGGGATGCCACCTCAGCATGGCCTGATGAGTGGTGCCATGTCTGTGCCCAGGATCCAAACTGGTGAAACCCTGGGCCACTGAAGCAGAGAGTACAAACTTAACCACTCAGCCACAGGGCTGGCCCCTCCTTTGTAATTTCTGATTTTATTTACTTGAGTCTTCTCTCTTTTTTCTTAGTCTAGTTAAAGGTTTGTCAATTTTGTTTATCTTTGCAAAAAACCAGCTCTTAGTTTTGTTGATCTTTTCTATTGTTTTTCTCATTTTTATTTCATTTATTTCTGCTCTGATCTTTGTTATTTCCTTCCTACTGCTAGCTTTGGGCTTAGTTTGTTGTTCTTCTAGTTTCTTGAGATGTAAAGTGAGGCTATTTATTTGAGATCTTTCTTTCTCTCTTTCTTAATGTAGGTATTTATTGCTATAAACTTCCTACTTACAACTACTTTTGCTGCATCCCATAAGTTTTGGTAATTTGTGTTTCCATTTTCATTTGTCTCAAAATATTTTTTTTTTTGACCCATTGGTTGTGCAGGAGTGAGTTGTTTAATTCCCATGTATTTGTGAATTTTCTAGCTTTCCTCCTGTTATTGATTTGTAGTTTCATACCATTGTCATTGGAAAAGGTACTTTGTATGAATTCAATCTTCTAAAATTTGCTAAGATTCGTTTTGTGACCTATCTTGGAGACTGATATAAACATAGCTACCATTTCTCTCTTTTGGTTTCCACTTGCACAGAATATCTTTTTCTATTCCTTCACTTTGAGCCTATGGATGTCCTTAAGCTGAAGTGAGTCTCTTATGAGCAGCATATAGTTGAGTCTAGATTATTTTATCCATCCAGTCATGCTCTATCCCTTTTGATGAAGAATTTGTTACCAAGCAAGGGCTCACTGCCTGATGCACATAGATGCCAAAACTATGGGTCCTGGCTTTTGAGAAAAGAAAAAGCTTCATTGTGAGATTGACTGGCAGGGAGACAGGAAGCAAGGCTCTCAAATCTGTCTCCCTGATATAGCGTTCAGGGTAAAATTTAAGGAGTTAGGGGCAGAAGCTGGTTGGCTATTCAAATCAGTTCGTATATGGTAATCAAGTTACTTAGGCTGCTGGAAGCCAGATTTTCATTATTGAAGGACTTCTCACTTCATAAAGGACTCTGGTGGCAAAATTTCTGAAGATTCTTGGTTCTGGGGGTCATCCTAGGGATATGGGTTCCCGCCTGGCACTTGTCCAGTGCCATCTCTGTTATTGAAATAACATATTTTAAGGAAGCCAAACTAGTTTAAGCTGGTCAATGCTTTAGGTGCTGTTTCAAATTTAATCCATTTACATTTAGAATAATTATTGATTATGAGTAATCAAAAGTGAAGACTTACTAAGGCCATCTTATTAATATTTTTCTGGCTGTTTCGTAGTTCCCTTGTTCCTTTCTCCCTCTCTTGCCGCCTTCATTTGTGAATTGATGAGCATCTGTAGTGGTAGACTTCGATTCTCTTCTCTTTATCTTTTGTGAATCTGTTGTAGGTTTTTGCTTTGTGGTTATCATGAGGTCTACCTAAAACATCTTGTAGATTCAACAGTCTATTTTATGCTGATGACAACTTAACTTTGATCATACACAAAAACTCTACTCTTTTATTTCCTCCCCTTTATGATTTTGATGTAACCGTTTACATTTTTTATACTGTGTATTCATTTAGCAAATTATTGCAGCTATCGTTATTTTTAATATTCTTGTCCATTAACTTTTATACTAGAAGTAAGTGGTTAACACACGACCGTATTACAGTATCTGAATTTGATTATATACTTACCTCGACGAGTGTGTTGTATATTGTCATATGTTTTCATGTTACTAATTGACCATCCTTTCATTTCTGTTTGAAGAACTCCTTCCAGTATTTCTCCTAAGGCAGGTCTAGTGGTGACGAACTCCCTCAACTTTTGTTTGTAGGGGAAAGTTTTTATCTCTCCTTCATTTTTGAAGGATACTTTGCTAGATATAGTATTCTTGGTGAAATTTTTTTTTCTTGGTACTTTGAATATATCATCCACTCTTTCCTAAGGTTTCTGTTGAGAAATCTGCTTATAGCAGCAGGAGGAAGGTTCACTCTTCATCTTAAAGACCTTGGATAAGATCTCCTTAACTGGAATTTCTTTGGTGACCTATGAGCTTGGTCAACTTGAATGTCAAACTCTCTCCCCAAATTTGGGACATTCTCAGCCATTATTTCTGCAAATAAAATGTCTTCCCCCTTCTCCCTCTCTTCACCTTCTGGGACTCAATCATTTGCAATTTTGTTTTTTTTTTATGGCATCCCATAGAACACATAGGCTTTCTGTACTCTTTTCATTCTTTTTTCTTTGTTCTTCTCTGACTGGATAATTTCAAAGTTCCTGTCTTCTGACTCAAAGATTCTTTCTTTTGTTTGATCCTTTCCGATGTGAGGCTCCCCATTGAACTTTTCATTTTTATTCATTGTATTTTTCATCTCCCCAATTTCTGTTTGGTTCTTTTTTATGATTTCTATCTCTTTGCTAAACTTTTCATTTTCTTAATTATGTTGATTATCTTTCTGTGTTTCCTTGTAGCTCATTGAGCTTCCTTAAAACAGCTATTTTGAAGTCTTTATTGGGTAAATCCCAGATGTCCAGCTCTTTGGGGTCAGTTACGGGAAGATTATTGCTATATTTGGTGGTGTCACGTTTCCTTGAGTTTACATGTTCCTTGAAGTTTTACGCTGCTGTCTTCACATTTGAAGTCGCAGTCACTGCCTCTAATCTTTACTAACTGCCTTTGAAAGAGAAAATACCTTCCAATCAGCCCTGCTAGGGATTCTGAGGTTTCTCAGACCTTCTATGGATGTGAGGCTTTACACTTCTTGCTCCCTCTATGACAGAATTCTTAAGCTTGTATGGCTTCTCTCCTCTTGCAATGCACCAAGCTGAGTTCTGAAGCTTCCCTTTTGCTTTCTAAAGGCGGCACTACAGCTCAAGTTTGAGGTCTCTCCCTGGCCCACAGATCTGGGCAGGCTTTCTGTGTCTGCTCGCTAGCTGTATGCCAAAGCTGGCTCCCACCACAAGTGTCAGGCACGCACACAGGGAGCTGGCCACAGAGTGGGGGTGTGTGTGGTGAAGTGTGGAGAGTGCTAGGGAAGTCTTTCATCCAGTTGGGGGAATATGTGGGCAAGTTATCCTAGTGGCTAGTGGGCAGTCTTCTTGATGGAGATGCACCTCCCTTATATGCCCTCCGAGAGTCCTATCTGTCTGTCTCCCTGCCCCAGCCTCCTCCTGTCCCTACTCCACTCATACAGTCCCTGTTCAGTACTCTCAATGAGATGAGAGAGAAATGGGCAATTTGGCAGGGTCCCACACAGGTGGGGAAGCTGGGCGCTCACTCACACTCTCTCACCTTCCCTTGTGGGAAAAACCATAGGCCAAGAAGATCTCTCTTGGCCCTGAGCTGTGCCAAAGGGGAGTAGTGATACAGATAAAGTTAAACATTTTCTCTTACCCTCTCCAATGCATCCAAACTTGTACTTTTTTGCTCCAGTGGTATGCTGGAACTTTACTGGAAACCTGGGCTTCCACAAAGTCTCTCTCACCTGTGGCTGGTTTTCTGAGCCAGTGTTCTTCCAGCCCACAGCCAAGAGGGGCTGAAGCAGATTCATGGATTGTTTCACCATTCTCACCAGTCAAAGCCAGCTGTTGTGGTGTCTTAACAGTCCACCACAGCAGAGAGAAAAGGGAAAGAGAAAACATGACTCTTATCTTTATGGACACTTCTCAGAAGTTGAGCACTACACATCCTCCTACCTTCCATTGGCTACCTAGTCAAGTAGCCAAATGCAGCTGCAAGGAGTCTGGGAAATGTAGTCCTTATTCTGGGAAGTCCTGTGCCCTGCAATTTTCTTAATGAGGAATGAAGAGATAAAAGCTATTAGCGAAACATTGGCAGTCTCTTCTAGAATTATTAAAGGAATATGCACAGACTTTTCTGAAAGGCAGCCTTCTTGGAGTGCATGGGAAAGTGTCCCATTTTATGAGTGTGATATGGGCCTGGCAATAGTAAATCCGGGCCCCAGTCCAAAGGAGATTCAGATATGATGGGTCTTTATGTTTTATTCAGGGATTGCAGAAGCAGAAAACAAAAATTTCAGTAATAAGAATTAAGCCACATAACTGCAAGTAGGTTTATGGTTGTGTGTGTAACGATTATTGAAGACATATTTTATTTTTTGAAAATTTTTATAGTTTGACTCTTATTCTACTTAAATATTACTTTATATTTAGGAAAAAAAAAACCCTCTTTTTTGTTGTTAGAAAGTGAGGAATTTTTATTTATTTTTTAAATTATTTTATTGTGGTCATGCTGGTTTATAATATCATGTTATTTCAGATGTCCATTATTATATGTCAGTTTCTGTATAGACTGCATCGTGCTCACCACCAACAGTCTAATTTTAATGCATCACCATATATGTGTACCTTTACCCCTTTCACCAACCCACCCCCTACTCCTTTCCCTCTGGTAATCACTAATCTGTTCTCCTTATCCATGTTTTTGTTTATCTTCCACATACTAGTGAAGTCATACAGTGTTTGTCTTTCTCTGTCTGGTTTATCTTGCTTAACATAATACCCTCAAGGTCCATCCATCTTCTTGCAGATGGCACAGTTTTGTCTTTTTTACGACTGACTATGTTCCATTGTATATATATGTATATACACCACATCTTCTTTATCCAATCATCAGTTGATGGGCACTTGAGTTGTTTCCACGTCTTAGCTATTGTGAATAATGCTGCAATGAACACAGGGGTGCATAAGTATCTTTGTATTGCTGATTTCCTGTTCTTTGGATAAATACCCAGTAGTGGGATAGCTGAGTCATATGATATTTCTATTTTTAATTTTTTGAGAAATCTCCATGCTGTTTTCCATAGTGACTGAACCAGTTTGCATTCTCACCAGTAGTTTATGAGAGTTCCCTTTTCTCTACATCCTTTCCAACATTTGTTATTTTTTTGTTTTGCTAATTATAGCCATTCTGATGGGTGTAAGGTAATATCTCCTTGTAGTTTTGATTTGCATTTCCCTAATAATTAACGATGTTGAACATCTTTTCATGTGCCTGTTGGCTATCTGTATATCTTCTTTGGGAAAATGTCTGATCATGTCCTCTGCCCATTTCGTGATTGGGTTGTTTGTTTTTTTGTTGTTGAGTTGTATGAGTTCTTTATATATTTTGGATATTAACCCCTGTCAGATATATGATTTGCAAATATTTTCTTCCAGTTTGTGGGTTGTCTTTTTGTTTTGTTCATGGTTTCCTTTGCCTTGCAGAAGCTCTTTAGTTTGATGTAGTCCCATTTGTTTATTTTTTCTTTTTTCTCCTCACCTGAGTAGAAATGGTATTCAAAAAGATGCTGCTAAGACCAAAGTCAAAGAGTGTACTGCCTATATTTTCTTCTAGGAGTTTTATGGTTTCACCTCTTACCATCAAGACTTTAATCCATTTTGAGTTAATTTTTGTGTATGGAGTAAGATAATTATCTACTTTCATTCCTTTGCATGTGGCTGTCCAGTTTTTCCAACACCATTTATTGAAGAGATTTGTCATTCTCCATTGTATGTTCTTGGCTCCTTTGTTGAAGATTAGCTGTCCATAGATGTGTGGTTTTATTTCTGGTCATTCACTTCTGTTCCATCGATCTGTGTGTCTCTTTTTTTGTGGCAGTATTGTGCTGTTTGATTACTATAGCTTTGTAGTATATTTTGAAGGAAGGGGTTATGATGCCTCCAGCCTTGTTCTTTTTTCTCTGGATTTCTTTGGCCATTCGGGGTCTTTTGTTCTGTATAAATTTTAGGATTCTTTGTTCTATTTCCATAAAGAATGTCATTGGGATTCTGATTGGGACTGCATTGAATCTGTAGATTGCTTGGGTAATATGGACATTTCAACTATGTTTATTCTTCCAATCCATGAGCATGGAATGTCTTTCCATTTCTTTATGTCTTCTTTGATTTCTTCCAATAATGTCTTATAGTTATCTGTGTATAGGTCTTTTACCTCCATGGTTAAATTAAAGGAATTTTTTATTTTTAGAGTAGTTTTATGTTCACAGCAAAATTGAGCAGAATGTCTAGAGATTTCCTATATATCCCTTACCCTCATGCATGCATAGCCTTCCACATGATCAACAGCCCTCATTAGAGTGGTGCATTTGTTACAATTGATGAACCTGCATTGAAACATCATTATCACCCAAAGATCGTAGTTTACGTTATGGTTCACTCTGTGTTGTGTGTTCTGTGAGTTGGGACAAATTTATAATGGCATATATCCACCATTTTAGTATCATACAGAGTAATTTCACTGCCCTAAGAATCCTCTGTGCTCTGACTATTCATCTCTCCTTCCTCCTTGACCTCCTGGCAAACACTGATCTTTTTACTGTCTCCAGAGTTTTGTCTTCTTCAGGATGTCATATAGTTGGAATCATTCAATATGTAGCCTTTTCAGATTGGCTTCCTTCACTTGGTGATATGCGTTTAAGTATCCTCCATGTCTTTTCATGACTTGACAACTAATTTTTAAATTTTGTTAGTTTGTGTGTTTTTTGTTTGCTTTTTGCCTGGCTTACAATGTTCCAGTGCCAAAATGACTGTGTGAACAAAGCAGGAAGGAAATATAGTATGACACGTGTTAAAGAATGTGGATTTCATTCTCTTAGCAAAGGGGGAAACAGTGAAAAGTGTTTATCAAAGAAGAGAAATGATGGAATTGGCTATTTAGAAAATAACTGCTTTGAGTACAGTGTGCGTATGGGTTAAATGGGACAAGAAAGAGGTAGAGAATCCAGTTAGGAGCTTCGATGTCAATGTAGGGAGCAAGGGTGGACTGAAGAGGAGTTTGGAAGGAGAAGGATCCAAGTCCTTGGGAGGTGAAGTTAACAGGACATTACAGGTGCAGCATGAGAGAGAGCAAAGAAGTTAGGAATAAAGACGTGGTGTCTGGCATCATCTTCAGGGTAGGTGGTGCTAGAATTTACTGAGATGGGGAACACAAGTAGAAGAGCAGTTTTGTAGGAAGTAAAGATAAATTTGGTTTTGGTCCTCTTGAAAGTAAAACAAATGTAGGCTGTGGTATGGAATACGTTCAGTTAAATCTCAGGAGATGGAGCAGACGGGAAGGGTGACCAACCTTCCTGTTTGCCTGGATTATGGGGTTTCTTGCCAGACTTTCAGTGCTAAAATTGGGAAAGTTCTGGGACAGCTGGGGTGAGCTCGTCACCCTACAAGCCAAGATATGGATTTGGGAATTGTCACCCTACAGATGTTGACTAAGTACTGGGACTATCTTCTTATCTTTCCCCTGGTGTATTTTCTTTTAGCATGTGATACAATAATTTGCACCTTGCATCACCACTAATATTTTGTGTATAACATTTTATATACAGGATTTCATGTCTCCCCAATAAAATGTTTTTGTTGAATATATTTGACATATGTCCCCAATAAAATTTTAAGATCCATAACAATACGGATTATATCATTTTTTTCTTTCCAACAAATACAATTCAAGATATTGAAATTAACCTTTAGTAAATGGAATTGACTAACTGGTATACACAGTCAAACCCTAGAAGGTACCGATTTAAGAAAGAAATAGGTAAATGAGAGAACAGCACCACAATGATACATGCCAAGTATTTCAGAATTTTACCAACTTTTTTGTTAATAGCTTCTGTAAGGATTGCACGTCTAAGAGTAAATAGAATGAGATATTTCAAATTATAAACATTAAAGCACTTTCACATTTTACTTGAATTAGCCACTGATAGCTGATTGCTACTTTTCCCTTTGAAGTTATATTGAGAACAAGACTTTCTCTGAGGATACAAATAAAAACAGAGATGTGAAAACATTGAGGACTAAATAATTTCCTAATTATAAAGAGTGGAAAGATGCATTATGGTAATGTTAGGGAAACACTGAAAGCCCAGCTCTGATGAACTTAATGAAACTTGCCTTTCAAATGTTTCAGTCCCAGTAATCAAACTCTGCATTTTGCAGGTATTATTTATAGTTGTATATACACTTCTGAACCTTCTAATCTGAGATGAAATCATTATGTCTCTGAGGCTGGAAGAGCGAGACTCAAGGGAATTCCTTGCAGATGCGGAATTCATTTGTTTTGATAACTCTGCCTGGGATTTGGTGTTGATATTTTACCTTTGTATTAACATTACAATTTATAAAGCAATAATTTAATCCTCGCTAAAAACTCCTGAGATAGGCATTATTACCATTATACAGCTGAATAAATTTCGGCAATATTTAAAATAATGAAAACATAACAATTATGACGACAACTACCATTTATTGAGAATCTATGATGCACAAAACACTGTGCCAGATTTGGTACACATTACCCATTTTGCCTAATTCCTTGAGGTAAATTCTTCATTTTATAATGAGGAAACTGAGGCTTAAAGAAGTTAAGTAACTCGTCTAAGGTGATATTCCTAAAGAGAGCAGTGTCGACACGATGTGAAATGTCTGATCCCCAAACTTACCTATACTGTTACTAAATCTATTATGTATCTCCTTCCTTCAAAGTATTTGGTATGATACACACACACACATTTATAGTGATTTTCACATGAAAAATCTTAACAGTAACTGAAGAGATGCTTTGTCTCCAGTTAGAATGCTCCACGTACAGCTGCTTTCCCCAAATTGTGCTCTGGATCCCATCTCTGCTTGCTAATCAAGAACTTTGCTTCTGCCATTGTGCTCCTCTGCATCATCGGCTGCTTACCTCTTCTGGATCTCCCCATAAGAAAACATACCTTCTTGCCCTCAAACATCTCTAGCGACCGCTTCACTGTCTGTTGTCTTTTAAAGCAAAACTACTCAAAAGAGTTGTATAAATTGAGATTATCCTCTTCCTCACCTCTGGTTTCTCTTCATCAGTTGCAAATGAGCCTCCACATCTACCACTCTATGAAGTGGCTTCGGTCAAGGTCATCTATGGCCTCTATCTTGCTAAATAAAATGTCAGCATCTTAATCAATCTCTCAGCGGTACTCAATAGAGTTGACTCCTTCCTTTCCGGAATACTTTCATCTCTTGGGTTCCATGACATTATTTATTGATTTATTTAACTAATATTTATTCACTGCCTGTGTGCCAGAAATTCTTCCAGGTACAGAAGAATTTTTAAAAAATCCTGCCCTCATGGAGAACACGGGCAATAATATTATAAATAAATGAATAAATAAAATTTATAGTGCATCAGATATTGCTACATGCTATGGAAAAATGAAGCAGGAAAGGAAATTAAGTTGAGTTGGGAAAGGGTTTGCCATTTTGAACAGATTGTTCAGGGAAGATCTCACTTCAAGGGTGATATTTGAGCAAAGAACCCAAAGGAGGTGAGAGAACGTGAAAACGTATGCAGGAAGAGCATTCCAGCAGCGAGTGCAAAGTGTTGAAGTGGGAGAGAGCTGGCCGTGTCAGGGGGATAGTGACAAGGCCAGTGTGGCACAAGCAGAGTGGGTGAGGGAAAGAGATGGGATCAAAGAGACAATAGTCTAAACTGCCAAAGGCCTTAGGGACATGGAAAGGGGTGAACATCAACTCCAGATGAGGTGGGGACCCAATGCAAGATTTTGAGCAGAGGAGCGACATCATCTGCCTGATGCATCTATGGGATCACCTGGCTTCTCGAGGAGAAAGGGTGGAAACAGGAAGCTATTCTAGCAATTCAGGCAAGAGGCGGAGGAGGCTTGGACAAAGTTGGAAGCAATGGATGTATTGAGAAGCCGTGAGAGCCTGGATGTATTTTGAAAAGAAAGGAGCGTAATTTGCTAACATTAAAACATCCTGATTTTTATTTTGTGTCACTGGCTGCTCCTTCTCAATCTCCTTTGCTGGCCTGTATTCTTTTCATCCTCTAAATGCCCACATGTTCAAGCTTCGGTCTTCGTTCTTATTCTGTTTTCTACCTGTGCCCTCATTCTAGGTGATCTCATTGTTCTGCAGTTTTAAATAACACCTACCTGCTGATGGCCATGCCACCACACCAGACCGTGACGTTTCCCCTCAACTCCAGACTCTTAGATTTCCCTAACTGATGTCCACCACATCGATGTCTAATGAAAACAGCAACCTTACATACCCAAAACAGAATCATCAGTTCTCACCTTGTGTCCCTGGTTTTAGTCCTTTGGTCTTTCCCAAATGAGTAAACCATTCAGTTACTCAGTCTCGAAATCTGAGTTTAGTGTAATCCTAGTCCCTCTTTTACCTCATACCATTACATCCTACACACAAGTAAGGATTTGGGATTATCCCTTCAATCTTTGTATATCATGAATCTGTCCATTTCCCTTCATCTCTATCCCCGCTTTTGACTAAGCTAACATCCTCTATCACCTGACCTATTGCAACGGTCTTTAGCTGGTCTCCCCGATTCTACTCTTGCTTGTCCAGTCCACTCTTTATACATCATCCGGTAGGAAATCCTGTTGCTTCCCTACTTAAAATCCTTTAATGGCTTCTAGATGTTCTTTCAATAGTCTTAAGGCCCTACATGATTAGTCTATATTTTTAATCTTATCTCATACTACACCCCTCAAGTTTACTATGTTCCAGAAACACTGGTCTTTTTTGTCTTCCTCCTGCACAATAATCTTATTCCTTCCTCAGGGCCTTTATATCTGCTATTCCCTCTGTATGAAATACTCTTGCCCTGTATCCTTGCATGGCTGGCCTCTTCTCCTTGGGCAGAATTCAATTCAAACTCTACTTCCTCTTAGAAGCCTTACCTGACAACCATATGTTTATGTTCCCGCCAAGCCTCGGAGTAGTTTCTATTCCATTATTGTCTCAATATCATCTACGACTCCCTAAGAACAGAGTTTATTGTTTTGTGTTCACTGCTGTACCTCTAAGCCTAGAACAGTGCTGCATGTATAGAAGGCACACAATAAATACTTATTATAAGAATGAATGGCTCAATATCATTCAATTATTTAAACACTATGAGAAAGACTATAGGCCATGAACTACAATTTTGTAAACAAGTCTAAGAAGAAAAGAGTAACTTGGAAGGTTGGTTAGCTTAGGTGAACTCCCAGCTCCCTCAACTCTGCAACTCTCCTCTCTGAGTGAAAAATTAGATATTCTGTCTGATTTGCACAGAAATGTTCTCTGGGTCAGAATTGCTTTCAGAACAACCGCTGTCGTTCTGGCCAGCTTTGTTTCTGCTTCAGAGCTGAGCCTGATTGGTCCTCTCTCAGCTTGTCTGACACCACGGGCGCTATGGAAGTGGAAGACCAAGGAATGAATCACAGAGGCCATGTAACTCTGGGGAGTTCCCCTGTTTCCTTTATTATAACATTGCAGAGGACCACGTGGTGGGAGACAGAATGGTGCCTGAAGTCTCTGACTCAGACCACAGTTCAAAAGAGCCCCTTAAATGTATGTCTTGAGCTCACCTCTTGAGTTCTCCATATCTTCATCACAGGGAGAGAGGCCAGTTTGAATATCAAAAGGCAATATAAAATTTATGTTTAATTGCCTTCTACATCAAATGGTTATCATTAAGTTAATATTTTACTTCCCATCCCCTTTTGTCTGATTGCTGGGGCCACTGAGGCAGATAGGATGTTTTGTGTGGTTGAACATGTCTAATTTTAAAGTTCTTGGGTTTAAGATTATACTCTTGTTAAAATATATTTGGTCTCATGTCAACCTGTTTAGTCCAACTGATTCTAGACTCTTTTTAGTAATTACCCAAAGTCAGTTTTTACTGTGAAATTTTCTGTCGTTTTATTTATTGTTGTCCTGTTTTGTTTTTAATGGAGTGGAGAGAACATGCTTTTAAATAAATAGACACACTCACTCAATTTTAAGTGTTCGACACGCTGTTCTGGTGGACTGCCGTGTTCAAGCACTCTGTAGAGAAGTATTTTAAGGTGAAAACTTTACAACCTGTAAATTCCAGGTTAGTTATGCAAAGTGAACTGTGCAGGTTATCAAAGGCTTTGAATAAATAAACTAGTTTGCTTCTCTCTTTTTTTTTAAAGATTTTATTTTTTCTTTTTTCTCCCCCAACCCCCCAGTACACAGCCGTATATTCTTTGTTGTGGGTCCCTCCAGTCGTGGTATGTGGGACGCCACCTCAGCGTGGTCTGATGAGCAGTGCCACGTCTGCGCCCAGGACTCGAACCAACGAAACACTGGGCCGCCTGCAGCGTAGAACGCAAAACCAACCACTCAGCCACAGGGCCAGCCCCCAATTTGCTTCTCTTAATCTCTCCAGATGTTGATTGTCAACTCTGAGGAAAAATCTGCGGCTAGATCTTTTTTTTTTTGTCTGCTTCTCATTTTCAGCAAACTACAACCACAGACGCTTTTGAAACAGTATGGCAACTGTCCAGCCCCATAGTTTCTGTGACTGTTTTGTCTGAGCAAGGAAAAATTGGCATATGTTTACCTCGGGACAGCAATAGGAATTCCTCTCTCACTGTTTGTTTTCTAGGCACTTCCTCTTCTGTTGGCTTCTCTAGCTACAGCCATCTCAATGATTTGCTCCTCTTGCCTTCTAGCGGGGATTACTGGTTTTCAGTGCATCTTGATACTTATACGACTGACTTCTTTCTTTTGAATAGGCTTTTGCATCAAAATCTTCTTGAATAGTCACACTAATACAAAGCAACAGTTATAACACCACTACATTTTCATTTCTGAACCCTATATGTTGCGATTTACTCATTTGTGTTCTTAGATACTCCTTAAATTGGAGCACAAAGATATTTGTAGAAGCATCTTTAGAAGATATCTTGTAGAAGTATATTTGCAGATGGGAGTACATATTTATATCATAAACATTTTACTAGTGTGTTTTTAAGTATGTTAAAACAATGTTTTAAAAGTTTAAAATATAAAATTATTTTAAATATTTTAAAGTTATAGGAACTGGATATTATCTTCTTGAAAGAAAGCAATCAATGTCAGAGGCCAAGAGAAAAACACTATGAGAGAGCTGTGATAACAGTATGGAGACCAGATAAAGGATGGGAGGGAAAAGCGTGGAGTAAATTAACCTGGGATAGACAAATGGACAAAGGATTCTTCTATGATTGGAAAGAGGTCCTCACTGGATTCCCACAAAGACAATAGCACCACGTTGCTCCGTAAAGTTTTTTTTCCTTCTCCATGAGATGAGATAAGGAAATACATATACATGGGAAACTTGAAAAAGTGAAATTTGGTCCTTTGATCAATTGTAAGTAGAAAATTGTCAGGCTTTCTTGTTCAAATACAATTTAAGTCCGTACGATCTGCCTACAACTTCCCAAAGTGGTACTCGGGCTATGCACACACTGGCCTTTTTAGTTATGTATTTACTCTTCCCCTCATCCTACACAGGATTGTCATCTTGAACCTCCATGAGTATGGATAGAGTCACTGTTTTGAAGTCCTTCAGACCACAGATAATTATACTTTCTTTCTCAGAGAATCTGGGCAATTTGAAAACTTTTCTCACTGGCCTAAATTCAGCACAAAACAAACCCAATTAGGCTTAGGTGATAAGTCAGTTTATGGTGTTTACACGTGTTTTTAAAACAATGGTTTCTTCAGTTAACAACTCTAATCATTAGAGGCTGCAATGCTCTCAGATTCTTTCTTAAGACTGTGACAGTTTCTCTGTTTAACTTTGCACTACTTTTACTTTGAATATAACCCTGCTCAGAAGTAATCACTACCCTGGATATAGTGTTTATCATTCCCAAGCACATTTTTTAACAGTTGTTATACATGCTCTTATCCAGCAACAACATTTGGCTGGGTTGTTGTCAATGTGGCATCACTGCCCTCCCTTTCAAGGTCTTCAAAGGTCTCTGCATTGCAGAGGAGGAAAATCAGGAACGACATTTCACAGTTCCTTTTTCCACATGGTTCTGGGTTAGAGTTTGCCAATGAGAGGCACTCAAGTGATGTTTAGAAGGTGGAAAAGAAGGGGTGGAGAGGATTCTCTGGTGGGACTTTCAGGCAGACACTGGGTAGATTACAAACAAGGAGATCACACCAGCTTTCCAGCAAGCCCATCTGTGTTAGTGCTGTAGGCCGTTGAGATATCAAGTTGTGGCTTTGAGACTCAGTGCTGCCTGGTTCCTGAGACTTTCAAGGGTTTCTGAATAACCTTGAAAACTATCGGCTCTGTTGTTACACCTGAGGCTGTCACTAGCAGATGCCCTTATTATGCTTCCTCAGCCCTTTGCATTGTTTTGTACACTCCTAATCTCTTGCATCAAAATCCTTAATACTTGGAATATAATGTGGCTTCTAATTTCCTGTTCAAACTCTGACTGATAGAAATAATGAGTATTGTTTTACAGAATTTTAAACTACAAATGACAACCTATTGTACCTACCCTTCTCAACTTTCTTTTTCACTCATTTATATTTTTGAGATGAATCTATGTTAATACGTGCAGTTTCAGTTCTTTTATTTTAACTGATATATTATATGCCAATATTTTATTTACTACAATTTATTTATCTGTTTTGTTATTAAGGTACACTTAGCTGGTTGCCAAAGTTTTGCAATTGCCGATAATGTCAGAATGGAAATCCTTTATTTGTCTCTTCCACATGTGTAGAATACTTTTTTAGGTCTATACTAGGAGGAGCATTGATGCTTTCAATGGAACAAGAGTTTCCTATGTTCTACATCCTTATTAAAACCTGGTAATGTCAAAATTTAAAATTTCGTCAATATTATGTGTATTTAATAGTATTGCATTATTACTTTAATTTGGATTTTTAAAATTCCTAGTAAATAAAAACATAAATTCAGCTGCTTTAATGTAATTTAATATTATAAATTTTGCCTACATGTATATTTTTGCTTGAAAAGCTGTTTTATGTTAAGAGCTGAGAAAGGCACTAAAATAAGCAAGCTACTGAATATTACACTGTATGGCACATGAAACAGGAATTGTTCGTTTAAGGATGCTTTCCTCTTACTAGACTATGAATGTCATGAGGACTGGCTTCCTATTTTATATTTATAAATCTTTTGAATCAAACTTCTAGTTAAAGATGGAGGAATAAAGACATTTCTATTCTTCCTTTTCTCTAAAACCAGCCAAATGTTACAAAGAACAAAATAATTCTAAACGCTATTTCCAATGAACTAAGGAACAACCACAATGCCCAATCACAATGATTAAAACTTGAAATTTGGAGCAGTTTGAGGGAGAATACCACACAGGAAACATATCTCCATAGACCTAGTGAAAATTTCAGAATTCTCTAAAGTAGAAGTGGTTGATCAGTGTCCCTGTACTTGGTCCAGCAAGACTGGGGAGGGATGGCCTGAGAGAGCATCCCTGAGTCCAGGGTTGAGAGGAAGGAGAGACAGCAGGGACGTGTCATCACTTTAAGATGAAAATAGTTCCTTTCTCCTAGTGGGTAAAAGACAGAGGCAATTTTTTTCTGAAAGTGCTAATCACAGACAGCTCAAATAAGTAAATTATAAGCTATCACACAAAAATGAGTGACTTTTGAGATTTTGCAGAGAGCCTCACAAATATTTCACTCTCTCGGAGAGGCAACTAAGAAGATTGAGTAAAGACATGTTCCTAAGGCAAAAATTCAAGAATATTTGGCATAAAGGCTCTGAAACATTGTATCTGAAATGAATTTGCCTGATTACCCTGCTCAATCATCTCTTCATCACTTTTTTGTCTTTTCTTATACAATAAGCTGATTCAGATAGAATTGGCTACATTCAAAGATGAGTAATAACTAGAAGAAAACAATGATGAAGTTAGGCAAAAATGAACATAAGGTAAGAGAAAAAGAAGGAGAAGGAGAAAAGGAAAAGAGCAAAAGGAAATTAACATGTGAAGACAGGAAGGAAAAAAACTTACATCAAAATAATTATGCCAGGAAGCAAAGAAGAAAGTATTCAAGATCTCAAGGAACTAACTGGAAACATGGCTTATTTAAAACTTAAAAAAGGAGTCAAAGAAGATATATACACAAAAATAAATAAAGAGATGAAAGTAAACTGTCAGACTCAACTTACCTATATTGTAGCCACCCCTGACACAGGAAGGGTTAATAATCACTGGAAAAAGCTTGCCAACAAACTGTGACCCAGAGGTGAGAAGGCTGGTTAGCCAATGACGGGTAAGACCTCCAGGGGGAGGCAACCTAAGCCAGGTGTGGTCACCTGGGGGTACAGATGGAGACACGATATCGGGAGCAGGAGGAGCCGTTGCCTAGGAGGCCTTGCATGCTCGGAGATAAAATATACAAGCACAGCGATAACATGATAATATCAAAACAGAGGCCAAGGAGGGGCTCCTTGAGAAATCACTAAGAATTCTTGGCATTTGTTAATTACTTCATCCAGAACACCTGTGTATGTTTAACAGATGTAACCTATGTATATATTGAAACGCTGGTTATAATAAACTCAGAGTGGCCATCAGCCCTCTCTGCATCTATCCTGATGTGTACATTGGATTGCGACACCGACATATATAATTAAAATATAACCAAAAATTAAATAGACACTGCTGAGGGGCTGGCCTGGTGGTGCAGTGGTTAATTTCACATGTTCCTATTTGGCGGCCCCAGGTTCTCTGGTTCGGATCCCAGGTGTGGACATGGCACTGCTTGTCAAGCTGTGCTGTGGCAGGCATCCCATATATAAAGTAGAGGAAGATGGGCACAAATGTTAGCTCAGGGCCAGCCTTCCTTAGCAAAAAAAAGAGGATTGGCAGTGGATGTTAGCGCAAGACTAATCTTCCTCAAAAAATAAATAAATAAATAAATAAAATAAAATAGGCACTGCTGAAAACACAGCTGGGGACATGCAAGACAGACAAGTTAATTGAGCAAAATGAAGTGCAAAATGTGTGAAAGTTTAAGAGAATTAGAAAAAAAGAACAGGTATGGAGGACAGATACTGAGGATGAAACATGCACTTATATGTTGTAACTGAAGAAGAAAATAAACTAATTGGAACTGAAAATATTTGATACAATAGAATCTGAATACCAAATTCTGCATTGTATCTGAGAAGTAACTGATACAAAATAATCAACATCAAGTTATGTTTTTGTAAAATTATTGGATTGCAAGGGTTAAAAAAAAAAGAATCCCAATAAAGAAAACAAAGGCCAGCTACTGAGGATGAAAATTTAGTTGCTCTTGGATCTCTGAGTAGCAGCATTCAATACCAGAGATGGTAAAGCAATGTTAACAAATATGCAGAAATAGAAATATGATTCAAGAATTTTATATTTAGTCAAGTCATTGCTCAAGGATAAAGGCAAAAAAATCACACACTTTCAAATATGCAAGAACTCACAGGACAAGGATACCATGAGGATGATGAAATTTGGCCAACTGATAGACGACTAGAGAAAACAAGGAAAAATATTTGGAGATGAGTATTGAATATACTTAAATACGGAAATAATGCTAAACAATTATGGAAATTTTGGTTATAGTACAACATGTAAATATTACTAAACAAG
Organism: Equus przewalskii; assembly: GCF_037783145.1. Classification (NCBI taxonomy): domain Eukaryota; kingdom Metazoa; phylum Chordata; class Mammalia; order Perissodactyla; family Equidae; genus Equus; species Equus przewalskii. The sequence goes on along the minus strand of NC_091845.1, from coordinate 82,527,357 downwards.
AAAGCATGGCCAGAAATGATGAAAAAAATGAAAGAGTTAGCCAGACTCCAGATCTCACAGGATATGTAATCCAGGGTTAGGCATTATTTTGCAGTAAGAGCTAAAAGCATATTCAGATTGAGAGGTATGGAAGAAAGAGGGGTCAAGAATGATTCCAAATGTTTGGCAATTTTGAATGAAGTGTCAAATTACTGAAATGAGGAAGTCTAGGAGAAAAGCCAATTTAGGTTGGAAGGTATGTATTGGCATGTGTTATGTATTGAATGTTTGTATCTCCCCCAAATCCATATTTTGAAGCCCTAAACCACAACTTGATGGCATTTTCAGATGGAGACTTTGAGGGTAATTAGGATTGGATGAGTTCATGAGGGTGGGGTCCTCATGATGGGTTTAGTGCCCTTGTAGGAAGAGATACCAGAAGTTGTTTGCTCATGCACGTGCATTCTCTTGCCCTCTCTCCTCATCACAGGAGGACACCACGAGAAGGGGGCAAGGCAGGAAGAGAGCTCTCTCTGGGAACTGAACCAACCAGTACTTTGGTCTTGGACTTCCCACCCTCCAGAACGTGAGAAGATACATTTACCTTGTTTAAACTGCTCAGTCTATTTTGCTATGGCAGCCGAGGCAGATTAAGACAGTATACGTTAATTTTGAGACATCTTCTATACAGCAAATAGGGAGCTGGATATATAATTATATAATTCTGGAGTTCAGAGAAGAGTTGAGTCCAGAGCTGCTAATGTGGAAGTCATCATCACTGACAGATGGCACTTAAAGCCACACTGAAGGTGTGTCGAATAGTCTACTGTGTGTTCTTGGTGCAACTCCTCTTTATGGGGAAATGAATGGGATGACAAATGGTGCTTGCAGTCTGATTTTTTATAATTTTATCCAGATGAAAACATAAGATTTGAAAAGTATTGCAAATCTCCAAGAGAAATTTCAGGAACCACAGGAATTTCTCTTTGTAAAATGTTGCCAGAGGGTTTAAGTCTGAGAATTTAC